>NW_006439717.1:4479418-4499094 GCF_000325575.1 Pteropus alecto
CTTTCCCTAGAACTCCAACTTTGTTATCATTATTGAGTTGCTTGGAGGACTTGGCTTTGTACACTATAAAGAACTATGTGAATATTATTAGAGTAGTCATCATGCGAGATAGAATATCAGAACTGATTTATTAAACAGTTTTTGACTGCTAGACTGAGGACCCAAGTCCCAGCAAAGACTGAAATTCTATACTAGAAATGCCATGCCTAGTATATCAGCCTGGAACTAAAAATTAAAATTCTAACAGCAGAATTAATTCTCCATTCTTAACAGGTCACCTTAATTAAACCCATATTGTCCCAAGAGTCTTTGGAGACTATTTTTCAGCTCCCCTATCCTGTTCTCCAGTGGCATGATGATTGCTGCCAAAGATAAACAAAGTCATCAAGACAGGATGTCTTCCCCTGTAAGGTCTGCATTCTAGACGTTCACTGTTCCGGTTTGCTAGTGAAGCTGCTGGGTCTACACTGTGCTACAACTGGAAGCACAAATGAGAAATCTACCCTTTGTTACCCTGCAGACTGCTCTCATTATAGGCTGCAGAGATTTTAGATCCAAAAGTTGCTTCGTGTACACTTTATTTTTTTCTGCATCACGATACTGTTTTTTTCTAACGAGTAGTACATCGGTGCCCCTGAAATGATCTGACTGTCTTCAGTGATTTTTTTTTGGAAGAATATGTTTCCGAAGATGTCATTTATTTGCAGAGAAGGAGACACTATTAATAGTTAGCATTCTAGTCCAGCATTGCACTTAATGACAGAATAACCTCAGATGAGATTTGGGACACCAAATGTTAAATGCATCATATAATGGTAACTTACTTTGTGCTTGAGCAGTGCTTGCTAATTAGTTTTACATGTTGTCAAAACTTGTCCAACATCTCATTTTTATAGCATAATAACCTTAGCCTGCTTCTTACCCAGTGTATACCTCTACTAGTTTTCCTCAACAGATTGTATGGTGTGAAGAAAGTCAATAGCTCATTTTAATAGCAGTGAGATGGATAAACCCAAGAAGAGTTTCAGTCAAGCTTTGCCTCCTCCTGTTAGGGAAATTCACTTTTTTCCTATTTGAAGCTGCACTGTTTTACAAGCAGCGACTGGCAGTTTGGCTGAACTTCCCAAGGTTAGATATAGTAGCTCTTTAAGGTCTTATTGAATTTGTTATGAGAGTATCTATAACCACCCTTTCCTGCAAAGTTCAATTCCTCGAACACGCTAAATAAATGTTAAGGCTGGCTAAGTAATGAAGAAAGCTGCTGCTAATCATCTGCAAAGCTAGGTGGGGTGATTAAACAAAGAGAAATCCAAACACGTTCCATATGTCAAAAGGTGCCACATTAGTGTAATTATGCTTTTCTTTTTTATTTTAAATATCTGTCAAAAGCAGTATGAATTGTAACCTACTTAATTTTGCTGATTATTAGAGGAAGAAATAATGAGGAATTGATTTAATGAGAACTGGGAGCCATTTCTGTGCATAAGAGCATAATTAGTTCATATGTATATTCTGGTGAGTATATGGTTATTGCTACTTTGTGAAATCAGGGTAGAACATAGTAGTAGAAAATTGCCTCGGAGAGAAAACTCTGTGTTTATTATACCACTTATCATGGTAGGATTCATTTTTGTTAAAAACCATGACTCCCACACAGAAATAGTAATAGTAATCATGATCTGGAATGAAAATAAACAGTGCTGAGAGTAAGTAGATTTGAGAAGAATCAGACTTTAGTTTTTTGTTTCACTCCTCCCTCTCCCTGTTTCCTTACTGCCTTTTGCTCACCTAAACTTTCCGGAGCTATATGGCTTTAGGTACATCTCTACCCATTCCCACTAAATTCCCTTTCTCCAGGAGTAAGTTCATAAAATTCTACTAATGATCATTTACGGGGTGGTTTGCATCTTATAAAGAACATCTTTTTCATTTGTTAGTACAGTCCTTTAAAGTAAGACCCTTTTAATCCCAGATGCACACGTGTTGAAATTGAGGCTCAGGACCATTGAGTGCCAATGTCCACAGTCATATGCTAGTGCCCAGCAGAGTGGGGAAGGAAAGATAGTTGCCGTCCATAATTATGCTGCTCTGAGTGTTTCTGCACATGTAGGTCTGATCCAATTGCATCTCAATTGTCTGGGTACTTGTCATAAATACCGATGACTGGGCTCCATCTCAGAACTACTGAATCAGAATCTCTTGCAACAGCACCCAGTAATCTTATTTCAAATAAGTACTACAAGTAATTTCAATGCATCCTTGTATCATATTATGCTAAGAATCTCTGTATCATATCATGCTACCTTTGAGAAAATTATTCTACATAAGAATTTTGAGTAATTTTATGTTTGTTTGTTTGTTGTTTCAATGCATTTCATCCTCAGAGCAAATCTGCTTATTGCACAGAACAGATATTAATTTTCCTTCCTCTCTCTTTCTCCCAGTGCCACTTAAGATAGAGAAACTGAGACAAGGAGGAAAATAATTTGGCCAAAGTCACATAGTCAGTCCCAGTTTAAAAGCATTTTTACAATTTAAATATAAAATACCACTACCAGAAATCATTCAAGTAAGACTGTTTTTTAAAATGACTCTGTATTAGATTTGCCGTGGAGGCAAATACTTATGTCTCAGTAGTGTTCATTTCTGTGGTGCAGTCTGTGCCAAAGCAGACATTGCAAACCGATGGAAGATTTTTATATTAGGAATCATGAGCAAATCTTGACAGAAAATGCAATACTGCCCTTTGGGAGCTAGTTTCCACTCCAAATTCCAATTGATTGTATTATTTGTTTAGGTCTCCAAAGATCTAATTAGAAAAAGCCGAGGTAGTAAATTCAAAGTCTATGTGATGGGTCAAGGAGAAAGTACTCCTTGGTAGTTACTGTTAGATTGAATGATGTTCTTGCTGATACAGAGGCATGTCTTTGACTGATGGTCTCCTCTGACTTTGGTATCCCCTTTGAGCACTTTTCCATCTGTGGCACTAAGATTTAAGAAAATGAGTGTAGCATTCACCGAAAAGGGTATTTCTTATTTTCTGCAGTAAAAAATGGGTGAAATGGCATGGCGAACTCCCATCAAAAAAGGCCAGTCAAGAATAAAGCAGCCAAAAGATCATGGCATTCTTATTGAATTGATAAGTAATTTGTTCTTCTAGCACTTCCCCCTCCTCTGTCCCACAAGGCTATGTCCTTTTCCTGCAGGGTCAAGTCCTCGTTCAAATCTGGAGCAACTCTAAAGGGTCCTCCCAGCTCCAGAGCTTCCTATAGGATTGAGTGTAAGGTTTGTTGCAATTTCATCACAGTTTAACTTCTCCCTCTGCCCAGTTTCACCTCATTCACCCCTCACAGGTGTAGATCTGGAGTACACTCCCCAATATACCTCCTGCATGCAGACCTCAAAGTCTATTCCCAGGGAACTAATCCTAAAACTGAACCTTTTGAGGACAATGGGTGATTATTTTCCCCAAAGTCTAATGAGAGGTGCTAAGACATCCGTGCTGAATTTACTTAAGGGGAGCGTAACTAGTCTGTGACCATGAATCCTTATCGAACATTCTAGTCTATTTGAAGCAAGAATTGAAGAATGACATAGACCTACAAGGAGAACGATTGAATTTTCGCCCTCATTCCCTGTGGGCTATCCCCCCGCTCCACTTCCAGTCAAAGAAAGGGGCTCTAAAAGAGCTTTCAATTGAGATTGGGCCTGTCTACACAGGAAGACATTTTATTCCCAGCTGGAAATTAACAGAACTGCAGAATTGTGTCTAGAGGCTACTCTGGGGCCCAACAGAACACCATAAGAGAGTTCTTGGGAGAGCCAGACAAGTCATCATCTAAAGTTGGGGGCATACGTTAACGTGCTGCTTGTTTTATGTTCGGCGAGCCTAAAGATAGGCAAGAAGTTAGAACAGCCAGTATTTTCAGGGAGAAAAAAAAGGTCCATGAGTCATTAAATAAGAGATCTTATGATTTGCAAAAGATATATAACTGCTGTTAGAATGGACAGCTCTTGGATGAAATTTTTTTAAAGCCTAAGAGCATAATATTACATTGTAAAGGCAATTTTATGGAATAGCAGAAAGCACACTGGACCTGGAATCAAAAGATCTAAGTTGGAATTCTGGTTCTACAACTTTGGGTGAATTTATATTAGCTTGTTGATTTCTCTGAGCAACATTTTTCTTAAATCTAAAGAAGAATACTTGTTCATGGTATTGAACATAAATGACAGAGCATAAGTTTGCCTGGTTCAAACTAGAAGATCACTAAAAGTTTCTGAAATTTGAATATGGTAAGAAGAGAAAGATATGGAAATATATTCATTGATCAACTACATATACTTTCCACATGGCATTTACATTTATTTTTGTATTTTATATATACAATCTTTCTTCTCTCAAGAATTTTGTTCCCATCTTAGAGAAAATGAGGCTCTCAGATCCTAGCTGACCTTGGCCCATAGAGATCCATAGACTCTCAAAAACAGATAAATAAAACAGCTGTGATCCCATTCTGCTGATTGTTCTTATAAGGACATACTGATATCCTCGCCTTCTGCAGCACTCCAGGGAAATTTTGTAGTGGGCTGAGCCCTCTCTACGCCTGGAGCTGGAGACTAGTAGTCTTCACAGCTTGAGAGGCAACAGAGCAGAGTATGTTTCCTGGAACCCCAATAGAGGATTGATAACGTCCCAAATTAGACCACAGAAACACAAACTACTATACTCCACCAGCACCCAAGGGAATGCTGCTGCTCAAGAAGATCCAGAAAGTCTTTCTGTGCCCACATGGTAAATATACCTATGTGTGGGCGACAGAATATAACTCCTCTAAGGAAAACGAAGTGCCCTTACGGGTAGTCAATAATAGCCTCTCAAAGGACTGATTTTCTACTTAAAATATTTAATAAATGAATTAAGAAAAAAATTGTCCCTTTGAAACCCAAAATTGAAGCTTGAAATATTAAGGAGAAGAAATATTTCAAACTTAAGGAAAAAAATACAAAGGCATAAAAACAAAAATGAAAAACTTGGAGGACAGATTGAACAGACATAATGAGAATTCTAGAAGAAGATAAATATTTGAAAAAGAAATTATAATTTAGAAGAAGAAGAAAGAGGACGAGGTGGTGGAAGGAAAAGAGGAGGGAGAAAATTTACTTGAGTTAAAGAATCATTTGAATATATTCATTAGAAGGGCTTGCTGAGACCCAGGAAGGAACAGCTGGAAAAAAAAATCACATATACCTAGACAAATCTTGGTAAAATTTCTGAACTCTAAGAATAAGAGGAAAACTTAGACGTTTCTAATAACAATGAAAACCTTTACAAAGGAAAAACAATTTGTATTAGTCTTCACAGTAGCAGCAATAAAAGCTAGACACAGTGGAAAAAACCCTACTGACTGAGAGAAGAGGACTCCAGCCTAGGAATCCCATGTCTGAGCATGATGTTCTCCGCTGGTTAGGATGAAAGGTATTTGAGAATATGCAAATTTAAAGAATATGCCACACTATTACCCTGTCTGATAAAAACACTGAAGAATAGACATAATAAATGAATCAGAATAGAAACTTTAAGATAGGAGAAGTGTGAGAGGAGAGGCATTTGTTATGAGCCAATAGTTCTGCATCTTGCATGGTTAAATCTAAATGGCTAGCAATAGAGTGATTAGATATGCAAAAGGAATACTAAATAATGATTAAAAAGAAAGGACTTGCTGCAATCAAGAAAATCCCTAGGCGGCTAGGTAGCTCACAGTACCTCAACCAGTGTGTGATGAGGAGAATAATGGCCCCCCAAAGATGTTCATGTCCTAATCCCCATGATTATGCTACGGTACATGGCAAAAGGGACTTTGCAAATGTGATTAAGTTATGAACCTTGAGGTGGAAAATTTATTCTAGATTACTTGGTTAGGCTCAATCTAAGCATGTGAGTTCTTTCCATAGAAACTTTCCCAAGTAAGGTCAATGGGAAGTTTGACTACAGAACAATGGTCAGCAATCTGCAATGTTGCTGGCTTTGAAGTAAATAGCCACAAGACAATGAAGTGTGGGAGTCCTCCAGAAATTGGAAAAGATGGGATACAGATTCTTCCCTAGAGCCTCCAGAAAGGACCACAGCCCTGCTGACACCATGATTTTAAGCCATTAAAATCCATGTTGGACATGGTAAGATAATAATTATGTGTTGTTTTAAGTCACTAACTTTGTGGCAATTTGTTACAGTAGCAATAGGAAACTAATATTCAGTGTCATTAACTCAATACAGTTACACTTGAAAGGAGACCACAGTTACTGATAACACTATATGGGACTAGTCTTATAAATTCTATTTAAAGTCAGGAATGGTTACTTGGGTTAAAAATGCACCTAGGTATATACTACTTGTAGGACATACCCTTAAAACAAAGTGATAAAGTATCTAAAATGAAAGGATACAAAGAAAGTTACATTGGCGATATCAATGTTAGGTAAGAGAGAATTTAAGGCTAAAAACTCTAAACAGTCGCAATGCTCGCTGGCCCACAGACCACTTTTCAAGTAGAAAGTACAGGGCCGTGAAGGGTACTTTCAGGAGCAGTATCATCTGCTTCCATGTCTAGGAGATGAAAGGCAGAGTCAGGAAAAGCAAGAAGCTATTGAGATACATTCAAGAGATCATGGTGATTTGAACTAGAATGGCTATGGAGGAAGTGACAAGAAATGGTCAAATTTTTGATATAGTTTTAAAATAAAGCCGAAAGCACTTTTGCTGACAAATTTGTCATGTGAGAGTTAAGAGAGGGGTCCAGAATGACTCCATGGATTTGGTCCTAGAGAGTGAAATATTACACGAATCTGTAGTTCATGAAAAAGGCCCAAGGTTGAGATATAAATTTAGAAGCTGTGAGAATATAGATGATGCTTCGTGCCATAAGATGGGCTGCGATCACCAAGTGAGTGTAGAGAGGAGAAAATGTCCTCTCACTGAGCCTGGTGTACTCCAGAATTTAGAAGTCATGAGATTAGGTAGAACCAGTAAAAGAGAATGAGTTTAAGTGGCCAGTGAGGTATGAGAATCAAGACAGTGGTGTCTCAGAAGCCAAATCATTACAGTTTTTCAGGAAAAGAGCAATCAGTGTGTGAGCTTGTTAGAAATGTAAAATTTCAGGCCCTACCCCCAGACCTATTGAATCAAAATTTGAAGTTTAATGGTGGTTCAGCTTGCACACTAATGAGAAGCACTGCCCTATGAGTTCTGCCCTAACCCTATGAGCCCCATCGCTTTCCAGATTTCTTGCCTTTCTCCCTCTTGATTCTACCCTGTAGCCATTACATCCTTCCTTGCTCATCACTGTACCTGAATACATCAATCATTCTCCCTCTTCAAGGCCTTTGCATTAACTGTTCCTTCTGTCTGAAATGTGCTTCCTCCAGATTTCTGCAGTGCTCTTTATTCATAATTCTGCTCAATGTCACTCTCTCAGGGAGACCTTTGCTGATTACCTTATCCAAGAGAGCAACCTTATCCCTGAACTCCCTCTCTCTCTTTCCTAGCTTTATATCCGCAGCTGATGTATTATTTGTTTTTCATATGTCTTTATTAGAATGTAAGATCCATGAAAGCAGGCACTTAATTTTGTCTACCAAAGGAGTGCCTGGCTATAGCAAGTCATCAATTAAATATCTGATGAATAAATGAATGAAGACAACACATATCCCATCTATACTGGATTTGTTGCCCTCTCCTATACACACTCTCTCTGTTCTACCTCTTCTATCTTCTTCACCTGAAATGCCATGCAGACCCAAACGCTCCACTCAAACACTGTCTTTCATGAGGCCTTTTTCTAACTTCTCTAGGTGAAAATAATTTCTCTTTTCTCCGTTTCTATTTAACTTTCTGTCATTCTTACAGTAGCATCTACTACATCCTGCTTAATGCTTTGTGGATTCAAATTATCAATCATCTTTTTTTTATAAACTTTGTTGAAGTATAATTTACATATAATTCGCTCCTCACATTGTTTACAGTTTGATGTATAACCTATCTAACCCCTAACCAATCAGATATAGACTATTTTTATCACCATAGAGATTTCTGTCACATAGTCAGTTCTCCCTTGCCCTACTAATTCCTGCATTGGGCAACGACTAATCTGGTTTCCATCATTTGAGCTTATTTTGTCAATTTTAGAGTTTGAATAAATTCTATAGTACAAACTCTTTTGAGTTTATTTCATGCAGCATAATGATGAAAATTTATCCATGTTGTTTTGTGTATCGGTAGTTTCTTCTTTTTTATTGCTGAGTAGTATTCCATCATGTAAATACACTAAAATTTGTTTATCCATCCATCTGTTAATAGACCGTTTTGTTATGTTTCCAGTTTGGGCTATTCTGAATAGAGCTGCAGTGAACAGTTATGTGTATCCTTTTTGCAGACATATGCTTTTATTTATTTTATGTAAATACCTAGGAATAGAAGAGATGAGTTTTATGATAAGTATTGTTTATCCTTATAAAAATTGATAACATGTTTTTGAAAGTGGTTGTATAATTTATACTCCTACCAGCATTGTATGAGTTTATTTTTATTTCCCTGATGACTAATGATGTTGAGAATATTATCATGTGCTTATTGCCATTCCCATGTCTTCTTTTGTAAAAATATCTATTCAAGTCTTTTGCTCACTTTAAAAATTGGCTTGTTTGTCTTATTATTCAGTTGTAAGAATCCTTTATATATTTTTATATTTATATAAAATTATTTTTATACATGTTTATATATTCTGGTGCAAGTCATTTGTTGGAAATTGCACATATTTTCTCTCATTGTTGACTGTCTTTTCATTTTCTTAAAATTTTATTTTAAAAAGCAGAGATGTTTAAATATATTTTCCTTAGTGCTTCTTATGGTCTAACAAAATCTTTGCTTACTCCAATGTCATCATTTCAAAGTCAAGAATTAGCTCTGATTCAAGAATTAGCTCTGAATTGTTCACAGTAGTGATATCTATGTGATTGCTGAATTCATGATTATTAGAGTTGGAGAAGCATGAATCTAATTTAGCTAATTGTCACTCTACTTGTTTAGTTGATAATTAAGCATATAGATGGTTAGCTCAAGACATACGGGACCCCATCAGAATGCATCAGTCATAATGTCCCCACTAACTCTGACCTTAGCAACTCTTGTTCTGTAGGCACCAAACAAGCATAAATTCAGTATCAATCACATAGTTACGAACAGAAACCAGGCACGTTTTAAGTGATAAATGAATTTATAGGAAGAATATTGAGTAGCTCACCAGCTTTGGGGGAATCTGCAAAAGTTGTCATAGAAAGCAGGCAGGAACCAAGAGGGCTCAGGAGGCTGAAAGGCAGGGAGATTCTGGCAAGATGCTTCTTCTGTGTCAATGGCTATGCTGACATTGTCTCTGTTGAGTACCTCCACCAAATATCTAGATTGCTATTGTCTACCAACTAGAGTGAATTTTAATTCTCTTAATTTTTGCATCATTTGTTTATGACTCGATATTTTGTACAGAAGTATCAAATTCATTTAGTATATACTTATTGATCATATTTTTGAGTATCGAGCGGTATTCTTGATGCTGGGGATATATAACGAACAAAAAAAATAAAAATGCTTTCTCTTATGAAACTTATGGTATTGTGAAGCTTATGGAAAAATGCAGACAATAACAATAAATATGATAAACAAATGAAATATATATGATGATTTGCCCATTACTTGTTTTTTGGAAGTAAGTAGAGGGTCTATCTCTCCATTTTGGCTTTTACAATAATCAAAACGGGCACTTCATCACATATATGCAAAGGAGGCGTACCCCCAATGGGGGAAAGAAATTGGATGTTGGAGAGGCAAACAGAAAAAAAGAAAAATATTATAATGTGGATGCTGTTTAAAACATGGATAAATGCTTTCTATTATTTCATAGTTTCCCAATGACATATTGACTTCTTTATTCCTGAGACTGTACAAGTCAGTTTCACATATATTATTAATTTTTACTTCATAATAATCCTATAATCTCTAAATTAGTATCCATATTTTTTTTGAGATAAGGCATCTGGAAGTTCAGATGGTTATTTAGCTTTTTTGAGATTAGAGAACAGGATTCATTCTCAAGTCCTTTCATTCAATATCCTGTGTTTTTTTCACTACATCATTCTTCCATTTAATAGAGAGAAGTTTGGTTACTGGAACCTCAAATGATGGGAAGTATATTGTGTGTTCATCTACCTTCACATGGCTCCAGTTCCCAGCCCTTATGTGAGACAAATTCCACGAATGCTCCTAATTCTCAGAATTAGCCTTAATGATTTTACCTATGGCCCTCACAAATGTTTTAAAATAATAACTGGCCCGTATTGCAGTTCAGGACTGATTATTTCCACTTCTGGGGATAAGAAATCGAAGGAAGAGAAGCAATTACTGCATCTTGCACTGATGAAGTGCTTCTCATTCATATCAAGTCAAATCATAAAATTCATAAAACTGCATAAAAAATTACCAGCAAGTAGGAAAGTGTTTTCGCTGACCTCAGAAGCACTCAGAGAGTCACTGATCTGGGGGTCACAAGAAAGACCATTATCGTTGCTTGCTTTCTTCCGTTAAGTGTTTACACTTGGCAGTCTGTTTGGCAATAAGCTCAAGGTTATGCTGTCAGTGCAAGATCATTAGCTTTACAATTTTTTGAAAAGCGTTTGCCTTAGCAAATGTTCATTCCAACCTCCGTCAACATGTTTATGTCCAGGTGTAAATCCTGTTGCTGGAAGATCTGCTTGCTAATTACGCTAGCTGTTGTTCTTTATTTCTCTGCATGAATTGGGCAGCAGAAATTCATCAGAAAACTTCTCTTCCTGAACGACATTATCTGAAGCTTTTAGCATAAGCTTGAGTGGTTGTGCCTTGGTAAGCAAATTTCTCCTGTCAGCTCTCCAAGGCAAAGTCTAAGGAACTGTGCCTCCTTCACCTCAATGTCATCAAGGCAACTAGAAAAAGTGACCAATGTCTACTTATTTTTGGTTAAATCGATGTCACACTGATATCAGAAAATGTTGAGGCTATGAATATCTCATTTTCTCTAAATGCCTCTTGAAAAGGAGAAGAATGTGGTTTGGTATGGTGGTGGAGGGTGGAAGGTTTGGGAAATGTACATGGGACTTTAAAGAGTAACTAGAATATGGTAAGTACTGTGCTATAAGCTATAAGGATGACATTGTCCCTACCTTCAAAAATACAAAAATGAAAATAATAAACCCTCAGTCTGGAAGATAGAAGGCCATGTAAAGAAATAATTACAATAATGTATGATTAATGCAGTCTTTTCCACTGAGGCAAAAGAAATTACTCCTTCCGTGGTGCAGTTTGAGATGATGTATTACTCAGGGTTCCTCAAAGAAATGGAACCAATAGGCTGGATATATATGTAGGCCCGCATGATTATGGAAGCTGAGAAGTCCCACATTTTCTGTTTGCAAACTGAAAAGAAAAAAGAAAAACCGGTGGTGTAAGTCCTGTTCTGAGTCCAAAAGTCTGAGAACCAGGAGCGACGATGTCTGAGGACAGGAGAGCATGGACGTCCAAGTGCAAACAGAGAGCACACTTACTCTTTCTCTGCCTTTTTGTTCTACTCATGTCCCCGAGGGATCTGTAATGCCCAACCACAATGTCGAAGGTAATCTTCTTTACTGAATCTACCAATTCAAACATTAATCTCTTCCAGAAACACGCTCACACCCAGAAATTATGTTTTACCAGCTATCTGGACATCACATAGCCCAGTCAGGTTGACACATAAAGTTAGCCATCACATAAGCCTTCATATAAGAGGTGAGATTTTTATTGGTGTCACAGGTAATTGAGAGTTCAACAGATTTAGTTTTAAAATCTGGTATACATTTAATATTTTCAATATTAAATTTGAATTATTCAGTCACACATATATTACTTCTATTTCTCAGCTGTTTCTGCAGTGACTCTTGAAATATATTTTGTATTTTTATATATTACAAAATTACATATATTTATATTTTTAATTGATAGATCTGGGCAGAATAACTAGGAAGCAGTTTGTTGTGTAGTTGTCTGTCTGTCTGTTATTTTGGAGCAAAAAGATAAATGGAAGCAGAACAGAGGCAGAGACAGAGGGCTGACTTGGGAGCTCTTCAGAGTCTGATCGCAGGGAAATCTCCTAGGCAGAAGCACATCTGAAAAGGTTTAGACCACTAAAAGGGCCATCTAAGAATCTTGCTACTAGGTGGTATATTATCCTGAAAGCAAGAAGGCACTGAAACAAGACTCGTAGAATCAAAAGACTTGGTTGGGTTCCAGTCGGATTTAGCCACAATGAAGATATGTGACTTCACATAAAACTGTTTGTTCTACATTTGCTCCAAGGTTGTGGTGAGGATCAAGCCAAATAAAGTAGTGGTGTTAGTCAGGGTTCTCCAGAGAAAAAGAACTCTACACCAGGCCCCTGATGGGCACTTTGCAGAAAAGGCTCAGGGGACTTTCTGAGAGAAAGGGCAGCCAAACTTTTAGTCTGGTTAGCTGCCTAGGTCCTGTGATGAGTGGGGCGGTGGCAGGGTGGGGTATTAGGTGGGGGAGATGCAGAACCATTGTCACATTAGCCTTGGGCTCTTGCTGGATTCTTATTCCATGTTTGTGTAAGGGGAATGAAGACCGTAGAACATTTCTAGCCAGTCATCTTTCTTAAATATTCTCATTTATTTAATAATTAAAAGACTTTAAAAAGTTCTCTCAGGCTAATTACGTACTCTATGGTCTTAGCTTTTGATAAGGATAATTCAAATGTTTAATAACCATCCTTGAAGCTTGATTTCCAATGGGATACTTTAACTCAACCCCCTAGGGCGTAGATTACAATTGATTTATACAAATTTTTAAAACTTTAAAATATTTCACACTGTTTGTAAAGAAATATTTTAAAAATAAGTTATCAATATAATAGGGAAGATCTGTGGGAAAATTTTAGACATACTAAATATAAAATGCTTACAGGGTCCAAGTTTAGCAGATATTTGCATCTTTAAGTCTAAAGTTCAAGAGAAGTCTTGGAAATGTAGAGTTTGGCATCATCAATACAAAGGGTGTGTATCAAAAAGAGGAACAGAATGAACTGGCCTGAATAGCACACATAGAGTTAGAAATTTGTTTGCATAATCTACTTTAAGTAACTTGTCCAATATCACATAACTAAACAAACAAGCAAACAAACAAAAAAAAACGTGCTATAGAGCCTATGCTTTTCACCGCTAAAATAAAAATGAAAGTCCTGTTAGCAATGGAGACAAGATAGGTGGTTTTACTAGATGAATAAAATACAGGGATTTTCTTTGTTTATTTTTAAAATAGAAAATCAGCTTACTCTTTCTAAATAAAAGCTATTGAAATTCTCTTTCTTTCTGTAAAGTCCACGCCTGTCTCAGGGTTTAATGAAGCTTCTTAAGTAAACAATGTGGTAATTGAGAAGCAGCATTTCTAAGTAGATGGTGGAAGGGGAGTACCACTGTGACAGTAACCAGAGGCAGGGCATTCAGGAAATGGTAACGCCCGGTGTGCTCTCAGTGAAGGGAATTGAATGCTGGCTCATCGGCAAGGTCAGGCACCCATGAGGAACAATATTTATGCAACTCTCAGCAGATAGTCCTTACTGACTGCATCTCTGGGAGGGCTGTGTGTCCTATTCTCTCTGCCATTCGAAGACTTGAACTGAATTTACAGGTCTCCTGGGCCAGCAGGTAGAGAGAAATAGCCCACACCAGCTGCAGCACTAGGTCACGGTCGTGAATTATTTGTGCGGCCACTGAGAGCGAATTCAAGTGGTTTTTCCCCTAGAGACAGACACAGGCAGCAGGAGCTGTGTGGTGCCTCTCCTCCTTAATGTGGTCCCACAGGCTGGGGCCACTCCTTCAGGAACTGTGCTGGCGCACGGCTGAGATTGGCTTCTCACATGCACGAAAGCCTAGATTTTAGAACCTCACTTGTTCTTTCCAAATGATTTATCCACCCACATAGAGTAGAGGCCATAGAATATGGGATTATACGCATAGAGCACCAGGGTTCAGATCTCAGGTCTACCCTTGCGAGATATGACGCTTGTGATCTCTCCATGCTTTAATTTTCTCACCTGTAAAATGAAGATGATAACAATATCTACCTCATAGCTCTTGGGAAGATTTTAATAGCCCCTAGGTAGAACATAGCAAATATTCAGTAAGTTCCAGATGATAGTATTATTATACGTACAGTCAGAGCACTAAACTGAGAAGGAATAAAACTGAGCTAAGGCATTCATCATGTAACTTTACGTTTGTGACTCACCTGTCTGTAATACACTATAAATTAATATATTTTAGAAATCCTATTATTATCTGATAAACAGAACAATTATATTACAGTCTTTAATGTACATATGTATTTTCTCATTGGAAGCATTTTAAGAAATATAAGCCAATATTTTTTGGACCACAATTGTTCGTAGTCCTATTTTGATCCATTTTTTATTTTTTAATATCTACAAGCATCAGGAAATGAAAATAGTCAGAACCACTTACCATTCCTGGGTGTTTATTATGGTGATTGTCATTAGAGTGAGCTCTAATTTGTATTGCACATGGAGTGAGCTGAGCATATTTACTTAGTACTTATCTTTTAGTATTAGTTTACCTATTGATGAAATATAATGTTTAAATATATCCTTATAGATTGGAAGTATTTTTTATTTGTAAAGCCCTTTGAGCTCTTGCTTAGAAAATGACACAATTACAAGTTATAATAATGTGAGCAATATATTTTATCAAATAAATGTTTATCTTTTATTTGAGCTAAATTACTAGTGGACAAAATGTTTGGTTTTAGTGAACTGTGTCCATGGAAACATGATTCTAATATAGTTCAACTGTCGGCAGCTTTCATTTCTATTTATTTAAATTCTTTATTAAAAAATTTTTAAGCTTTATTGAGATCCAATTGATGTATAATGTGTAAATTTAAGGTGTACAGTGTAGTGATTTTATGTGTATATTGCAAAATGATTACTAAAATAAGATTAGTTAACATTCATTGCTTACAGAGTTACAATTTTTTCTTTTGGTGGTGAGAACTTTTAAAATCTACTCTTTTAGCAACTTTCAAATATACAATACAGTTTTTAAACTATAGTCACCATGCTGTACATTACATTCTAAGAACTTACTGACCTTAAAACTAGAAGTTTTTACCCTTTGACCATTCTCATTCATTCTCCCTCATTCCTCCTGCCCCCCGCAACCACCAATCTAATCTGTTTTTATGAGTTTGTTTTGTTAGTTTCTACATACAAGTGATATCATACAGTATTTGTCTTTCTCTGTCCAATTTATTTCACTGAACATAATGTCCTCAAGCTTCATCCATGTTGTCACAAATCATAGGATTTCCTTCTTTTTTATGGCTGAGTAATATTCCATTGTATGTATATATGTGTATATATGCATATATATATCACTTTTTTCTTAATGACTTTATTTTGTAAAACATTTTTAGATTTATAGAAATATTGAGCAGAAAGTACAGAGTTCCCATATACCTTCCTGTAGACAGTTTATTATTAACATGTTACATTAGTATGATCCATTTACTACAATTAATAAACCAATATTAATAAATTATTATTAACTAAAGTTCATAGTTTATTCAATTTTCCTTAGTTTTTACTTAATGCCCTTTTTCTTTTCCAGGGTCCCATCCAGGATACCACATTGCACTCAGTTATCATGTCTCCTTAGGCTCATCTGGGCTCATCTTGACATTTTCTCAGGATTTTCTTTGTTATCTGTGGCCTTGATGGTTTTGAGGAGGACTCAGGAGATAGAATGTCCCTGTGTTGGAATTTATCTCTTGTTTTTCTCATAGTTAGATGAGGTTTATAAGTTCTGGAAAGGAAGACTGCAGAGGAGAAGTGCCATTTTCATCACATCATATCAAAGTTTTATATTATCACATGCTTTATGATTGTCATTTTGATCTTGATTATCTGGCCAAGGAAGGTTTGTTGAGTTTTTCCACTGTAAAGTAACTCTTTTTTTCTTCCTTTCCATACTGTACTCTTTGGAAAGGAGTCACTATGCACAGTCCATATTGAAAGAGTGAGGAGTTACGCTCCCTTCCTTAGGGTGGGGTATCTACATAAATTATTAAGAATTTCTCTGCACGAGTGTTTCCCCCATTTATTAAGTTATTTAATCATTTAGTTCTATCAGCATGGACTTATGGATTTTATGCTTTGGGCCATAATTCAATATTTTATTTATTTTTGTTGCTCAAAATTTTCTAGCTTTAGCCATTGGGAGCTTTTACAGTTGCCTTCTGTGTCCCTTTGACATAACCCGTCAATGTGGGGTTTTTTGTTTGTTTGTTTTTTGAGTACTTTCTTATTTTCTGGCACTATTACATGCTCCAGGCTCATCTTGTATATTTTCCGCCACAGTTCTAGAAACAGCCATTTCTCTAAGGAGCCTTTGTTCCTTTTATAGGAGAATGATATTTACAAATCCTGGTCTAAGTGCTAAGTGTGCTCATTGTGCCTGAGGTGTCATTTATTTTACTCTCTCAGTCAACAGAGCAAAGAAACATATATATGTATACCAACCTTTATATATACATGTATCTATAAATATTTCTACGTGTTACTATTGGTAACTGTTAAATTAAACTGAGTTCATACCACTCTCTCCAACTCAAATCCATTACTAAATGGATCATTCTAGCCTCCTCCCTTGCTCCTCTGTAAATTCAAACTCCAAAAGTGAGAATTCTGGCTCCTACCATCCCTCATTCATTTACTTAATTATTCAATTCCCGTGTACATGTACAGCAGTATCACAATTGTTAACCTGTAACCCTGTGGGATACAGCTTTTATATGCAATTTCTTTTGCTTTTACTCTTACAGACTCCACTTATTACTAAAGTTACTTAGGTCAGCACCTTTTGCCACTATCCCCTTCAGCAAGGTTGTTTCACATATTTTTAATCTAATTGGATTCTCTTGTCACAGTCTACATTCTTTTCTGGGATCTCCCAAACTTCTAAATGATGTTTTAAAAAATTTTGCATACATTAAAGTTCACTCTTTGTGCTATAAAAGCTCTATGGTTTTTTACTAGTGCATAAGATGCCATGTATCCATCATTACAGTATCATACAGAATAGTTGCACTGCCCTTAAAATCTCCTGTGCTTTTTCTCTTCACTCTCCCCACCCCCAATCCGAACCCCTGGCAACCACTGATCATTTCCTGTCTCTATAGTTTTACCTTTACCAGATGCCAAGAAGTCAAAATAATTTGAATCATACAGTATATATAGCCTTTTCAGACCAGCTTATTTTACTTATCAGTATGCGTTTAAGATTCTTCCATATCTTTTTTGTGGTATGATAGCTCTTTTTTTTTTTTTAGTGCTGAATAATATTCTATTCAATGGATGCACCACAGTTTATTTACCTATTTACCTATTGATGATGCCTTGGTTGCTTTCAGTTGTTGGAATTATGAACAAAAGTGAGGAGTTAAAGAAATGCAAATTAGTAGTTGATAGATGGTCACGGGGATGGGGCCACGGCATAGTTGGAATGCAGTCAGCAGTAATGTAATGCCTATGTGTAGAGCCAGAGGGAAGATAGAGTAATCAGGGGGATCTTTTCATAAACTGTATAAATGTCTAACCAATGTACTATATACTTGAAACTAATAATAAAATAAAATGCAAAAAAAAGTGCTATAAAAATTAATGTGCGTGTCTTTGTGTGGAGCTAAGTGTTTAAATCAGTATCCAGAAACATGATTTTTTGGAACATATAATAAGACTATTTAGCTCTGTAAAAAACTGCCAAACTCTCTTCCCAAGTGGCTATACCATTATGCATTAACACCAGCAATGAATGAGAGCTCCTGTTGCTCCTCATCCTCAGCATTTGGTGTTGTAAGATTGTTTGGAATTTTAACCATTCTAATGGATATGTAGTGTTATCTTATGGTTGTTTTAATTTGTAGTTCTCTAGTGACAAATGATTTTGAGCATCTTTTCATATGCTATTTGCCATGTGTAAATCTCCTTTGGTGAGGTGTCTGTTTAGATATTTTTTAATTGGGTTTATTTTCTTATCATTGACTCTTAAGAGTTCTTTGTATATTTTGATACCAGATCTTTATTAGACTGGTGTTTTGAAAATATTTTCTTCCTGTGTGTGGTTTTTCTTTCCATTCTCTTAGCAGTGTCTCTTCTAGTGCAGAAGTTTTTAATTTTAATAAAGTCCCACTTACCACCTTTTCCTTTCATGAATATTTTTGGTGTTGTATCTTTAAACTCATTGCCAAATCCAAAGTCACCCAGATTTCTCTGTCATCTTCAAGAAGTTTTATAGTTTTTTTTTTAATATATATAAGTCTATGATCCATTTTGAGTTGATTTTTTTTGAAAGATATGCAACTGGTGTCTTTTTTTTTTTTTTGCATATGAATGTCAACTTTTCCAGCACCATTTGTTGAAAGACTCTCTCCTCTGAATTGCCTTGACTCCTTTGTCAAAGACTATTTGGCTATTTCTGTGGGTCTATTTCTGGCCTCTTATTCTTTTATATTGAGCAATGTGTCTATCTTTTCCCAATACTGTAGCTTCATTGTAAGCTTTGATGTTCAAAAACTTGATGATTTCCAGTGTTATTCCTCCTCTTTAGTATTGTGTTGCCTATTCTGGGTCTTTTGCCTTTCCACATAAACTTTAGAATGAGTTTGTCAATATCCACATAATAAATTGTTGGGATTTTTATTACAATTCAGCTGAATTTGTAGATTAAGTTGGAAAGAATCGACTTCCTAACAATATTGAATCTTTCAATCCCTGAACATAGAATATCTCCCCATTTGTTTATATTCTCTTTGATTTTTTTATCAGAGATTTTTAGTTTTCCATGTATTAATCTTTATATATTTTGTTAGATTTATCCCTAAATATTTATTTTTTGTGCTATTTTAAATGGTAGTATGTTTTTATTTCAAATTCCAATTGTTTATTAATGTTATGTAGGTAAGCAACTGATTTTTATATATAAACCAATTACTCTTCTGACCACTAGCTCTCCAGGCTTTCTTTCCCAGTACAAGTGAGTCCTTCTCTCTGGACTCACACTAATATTCCTTGTTTATGCCCTACTATTTACTTATATATGAAGATGATCCTGGGATCATCTGCTTCAGAATTACCTGAACTGTGAGTTTAAAAGAACATGTCCTATATCCTGTCAGGACCTTGGGGTTTGGGGAATAGAGTCTGTGAATATAACTCCTTCTTGCTCCTGCTTTACCACTACCATCACTTAATACCACTTACAATCACTTAAATTTGAATGCCAATGCTCTTAGAGTAGACATTTAAGAAACCATTACGTTAACCTGAGTATGAATGTATAGTGTTCAATTCAAAAGTATCACCTAAGTATATACTATCATTGTGCTATAAGAAACAAAAAATGGAGAAGATGTGACCCATATCTTCAAAACACTCACAACTTAGTAGCAGGAACAGGATAAAACAACTAATTAAGATACTCATCAAACTCTGATAAATGTAATAACATAGTAACAAAAGCAGGAA
>NW_006439717.1:4499129-4557230 GCF_000325575.1 Pteropus alecto
TCTGATTGAGGGGATCAGGAAAGATTAGTGGGAGAGGTGACATTTACATTAAGCTTTGAAGGATAGAAAAGGTAATGTGTGTGTTCTAGGGAGAGGAAACCCCAGGGGCAATAGCAATCACCTTGGCAATGATTGGCATGTGTGTGTGGCCACGGTGAAGAACTGGGAGGAGATGATCGGTTTGCACTTCAGTGAAACCCTAGGACACCAAAAGTAAACTGGTGTTAGATTGTGACAGTCCTTGAATTTTTAAATGAAGAAATTTTGCTTCATTCTGTTAAAAGGAAAAGGGAGAGGAGAGTCATTGAAGGTTTCTGAACAGTGGTTGATATGATTACCTTGGTGAAATATTAGGGCAGAAATGTGAAAGGAAAAATGAGGTTGACAGACAGTTGGAGGCTGTGGTAATAATCTGTGTGATAGATAATAAAAAGCTTGTCTGGGTGGATAGCAGTAGGGTATCTAGAAAGAGGGCATCTGAAGTATATGAGAGAGGCTTAGATTTGCTGCCAATTTCAATTTATTTTTAAAAATTGAGTAATGTCTAAGCTGATGCTGAGGCTTCTAGCTTGTGTAAGTAGATAAGTTGTAACACCAACCAAGTGCAAATAGACTTAAGCCAATTGGACAGAGCACCTCTCTTAGGCACTTTTATAGACAAGTGTAGTCTCTAACAGTTTGAGGTGATGAAAGTTACACAATAAGGGTAATATGTTAAACTGAAAACAGGTCTTAGAACAAATTCTGCCATGCACTTAGACATTTATTAAATATTTTCTAAGTAGAAGTAAAATGTACATACTATTTGTCTTGTCACATTATTGATGACCCATCTCTTTCTTCTCTTAGGTGACTTACCGCCACTTGCATAAAGTATTCACCTGAGGCACATTAAACAATATCTAAGAGACAAGATGTGGTTACCTTTCATGTGACCGTCAGGAAACCAGGATCCTCTGATCTGGTGGTCCTCTAGGGATTAAGTCTTAAGTGCCTTCTCTAAGAGTACAAGACACAAGATTTGTTAGGTTCTAGATTCTGGGTTCATGCAAAAATGGGAAGTATCATTAAAATATCATCATAATTTGAATATCATTAATTTCACCATCGAGAACTCATTTCTGGCATTCATTTTATTACACAGTAACATCAAATCAGAGATCAACATAGCTAGAAAGCTGTAGAAAATACTTTGCAGTGTGACCTTTCTGGTCTATTGTTAACTCGCTAGCTGACCGCCCTGGAAATGACAATTTCTATTAGGACAACTTACTACCCTAGAATGTACATTAAATAAATGTGCACACATTTGCATAACTATGTTAAAGTATTTTTAAGTAAATTTCATATGTTGTAACACTAAGATCTGGAATGGTTTTTAAGAAGAGGAATGCTTTTGAGGAAAGAAGAGTAATCTGCTTATGTAAATCCTGACATTCTACAAAAATATATAGCTCTGTATAATAGGAGGATGTTTGACCATTAAAAACAATCTTTTTAAAATTCACTTATTCTTTGCTTTTTTTTTTTTTTTTTGCTACCATGTAAAATTCTCTGCCGATAAAAGCGTACAGCAAAAGCTAAAAGCAGTTTTCCATTGACATTTTTTCTTGGGGTCTACATTTGATGAAATTTATTTTCCAAATGAGTAAAAAGGTGAGATCATATCAGGGCAAAGACTGGACAAAGAAACAACACATTCCAACACATATGAATTTTAAGTGTGCTACTTCTCACCGAATTCTGCAGAGAATGGAAGGATACAATACATTTGAAATCAAATTTGATTCAGTGAGACTGAGACTTCCTTAGCTTAAATTCTAAAAAATGCTGTAAGTGGGACATGAAAAATAAATTTTGTTTGTAAAACCATTGTGGCAAAAAACCACAATGGCATAGGCAAGAAAGAGAGAGAGAGAGAGAGAGAGAGAGAGAGAGAGAGAGAGAGAGAGAGAGAGAAAGAAAGAAAGAAAGAAAGAAAGAAAGAAAGAAAGAAAGAAAGAAAGAAAGAAAGAAAGAAAGAAAGAAAGAAAGAAAGAAAGAAAGAAAGAAAGAAAGAAAGAAAGAGCCAACCTGTACCAGGAGCCTCTCTCTGATCTCTCTCTTCCATGCCTCTTGCTAACTTCCCACACTACTACTGCTTGCATGAAGTCTGGATATATAACACAAAGCAGGGTTGTTTATATGTATCTGTAGATAATTTATACATCTATAAATTAAATGCCCCTCATTTGAATTTGGCTATATCTTTACCGGTTCTGCAACATTGTCCATCTTCCTGAACTTCTCTTGGACTCAGTTTCTTAATCTGTAAAAAGGAGATAATTGTGTCTATCATAGACACTATGTAGGAATCAAATGACCTCATGTGTGTGGTGTTTAACAAAGGGCCTGGAGCACAATAAAGTACTCAATGCATGTTAACTGTTGTAATTGCAGTACAATATTGAATGAGACTCAAAATTATTGTGGCATGAGAACTAGCTTCTGCATTTTCTTTGTTGGGTAGAGCCATCAGTTTACCTTGTGGCATGCCTTCTGTGTTTAGGTAAGAGTTGGTTGAATAGTTCTCGCTCTGTAAAGGTAATGCTGACTTCCCTTAAGAAAGGAGGAACCAGGCATTTGGTAGCCTAACAAGGAAAATCCCTCTCAGTTATCCTTGAAATGTAGAAGAGAGTAAAGGTGGGGCCAAGAAGACTCCTGGGAGGAAGAGAGACATCTATTATCTCTGCTGAGGTTCAATATTATCAGAAACTCAGTGATGCACTCCATGATTTCAGTTAGGAACAACAAGGTCCCTGTTAACCTAAAAATAAAAAGCTAACATGAGAGGCCACAAGCATTTATTTGAAACCAAAAAGAATTGCAAATCTGAAAGCACAGATTGAGGCAGAAAACCAGATTCCAAATAATGTCTCAATTACAGGGTGAGGGCAAGGGGTTTTTATGAGAAAAATGAAGGGAATAATTACATGAATAGAAGAAAAAAATCTATTTGTCTTAAGCCGAGTCATTCTTTAGCTATACATGGCTGGTTACTAATTCTGTCTTCAGAAAGAGAGTCTATAAACATCAGTTCTTGTGGTCAGGATGTCTCTTTTTCCTGTTGGCCTTATAAACAATTGTTTATGAGATGATGTTTGGTTTGGCTCCGGCCAAAGGTTATTTTGCCCAGTTCAAAACTTTCAAAGTTTCAAGGAGCAAGTAAACAGTTTCCCTGGAATTATTGCCCTGGCTCCATTTTAAAATGGCTTCACTGAAGAAGTCAACTTTTAATAACCCCAAAGAGGTGTACACCATATGGAAATGGAAATCTAGGCTCAATATCAAGATTAAAATTTTGGGGGGGGCAGGCCTACTTTCAGTCCACTGTGACACTAAGATCAGAGGACTCTCAAGACCCAGGACCCCGCCCACTAAATTATGCTTTGTATAAAGAATGCTCCTGCATAAGAGAATAAACTAGGAGATCTTCACATTGGATATTCAAGAGTAGATCATTTTCCTTGAGTCTATTCCTTTTAAGAGTTATAAATTCTTGAGTGTCATCTCAGCAGTGTGAAACAACCCATGTGACTAAGAGGGACCAATTTCCAACAGCAACCACATGTGACAACGAAGGAATCAATAATGATAATGGACTAGGCAGTCTTGTGAATTCTCTCAAATGCAGATGGAGCTGAGTGGCCCCTGGGATGAACAACAGAAGTGAAAACACTTTGTGGAGGTATTGCTGAATTTGGGTAAGCAAATTTTAAGAGATTAGTTATGAAAATGAAAGGAATAAAGCCATATATCATGTAAAGTCGTCACGTCACTTACATTGAATTTATCTATCCATCCATCCATCCACCCATTCATTTGTTCATCCAGTCAATATATATTTATTGAAAGTGCTATTTAAAACAGAGAGATTTATAAGATGTGATTTTTGAGACACAAAGGGGCTAATGACCCCATTAACCAGACATGTTTCATGGGGCAGCACATGAAAGAATATCATTACATTTAATTTGTTACTACTTTGCCAATGAAACATTGTATACTCAGAAAATCCAATTATCACCTTACCATAGGTGCTGAAATGTTTCACAGCGTATGTTGTGTGTGTGTGTGTGTGTGTGTGCGCGTGCGTGTGTGTGTACAGTTGTTTACAGATTCTTGGAATGATGAAGTACTTATGCCAGTCTTTGCGTGGCTTAGTGTAATGACTCCTGTTTTGGCATGAAAGTTTGTTTTTCAAAACAAAATAAAACAAAAGCTCTATAACACACTACTGTGAGAAGAAAGCCTCCAAAAGCATGTCCTGGTGTCTCCCTGTGCTACTTATGGAGACAATTCAGTGTCAGATTTGGCTCCCATGGAAGCACTGCTTGACTTTTCCTGTGATGACCACAGTTAAGAAGTACCGATGAAGATAGCTTGCATGATCACCAAGTAATGAATATACACCCACTGCCATATCAGTCCCTGTGATTCTAGAATAAATGAATTCCCACCTGTCATGGATTATCAGATATTTCCACATCTGTTCAACAAGGGTAATATTATTAATAGCGCAGTAAAAACAGGACTGCATCTGTGGATCTGCTGTTTTTGTTCCTTTACTAATCTATATTTTGCTTTTTGGTCTCAAGATACTAGAATAAACAAGTACTTTGCATGCAAGAAGACATCTGATCCAATATTCCTTAATTAATGTAATCTTTTTAAAAGCATCCCAATATCATTAGAAAGTCTTTGAGCATCTAGGAAGAATGAGGAAAGAGCTCCCTGCCCTTATTGAAATTCCTATTTATAGCAGCATCTAGCTGAAGTATTTCATTCAGCTGTCAGGAAGGCAAGTATCCCCATAGATTCTGGACAGACTCAAGGCTCACAGAAAGATGGTAGAGAGGGTCAGGTTGACAGATTGTTTTTGCCATCTTAATGAGCACAAATTAACTGATTTTGCTGAAAAGTCCCTCTGAATTATGACAGACAAAACATCTTTCATAACTTGATATGTTTTCAGTGGGCAGCTCCGATTTCTTCATGTAGAGACTGCCTATCCAGCTTGCTTGTTCAAGCTTATTCCTAGTTAATTTTTTGCCATGATGACTCAACCTCAGCAATTCCCTGAGAACACAAATGCAAGTGCTTAGAAAGCAAAGGCAGGCTATGTCATATACATTTTTTTCACCCAGGGTGTCCAATAATAGAGGTTGACATCAACTGCTGAGTACTTTTGTCTACTTGGTTGTGTAATTCCTCTTTTGTGGTGGTGAATGGTTTCTTGTGAGCATTAACAGATGATACACAGGCCTTTACACTTTGTGATCACTTCCCTTTTATTCATCATACACTTCCACAACCCCTTGGTAAAGGTCACTTACCACAATCATAAGTCCATATATATTCTAACTTTGGGTTACTCTTCTTTCCACATAAGGTATATTACCAGGTAAACCAACCCAAAGCACTGCTCACTGGGAAGAATTTCTCTTTTCAATATCTTTCAAGGCCATCCCTGAATAAGCCACAGTAGAGTTACTGTCCACTTTCAGCTGGTACCCATACACTGAAACAAGCTATCCACAAACCAAGCTTGGATTTTTTCCTCTCTACTTGGAACCTGCCAAATGTACATAAGTATTAGCTGAGGGAAGTATACTATTATACTAGAGGTAGATGCTGTCTTATAGGCTGCTGTAACAAAAATACCATAGACTGGGTGTAAACAACAAACATTTATTGCACACATTTCTGGAGGCTAAGAAGTTCAAAGTCAAGGGGCCAGAAGATTTGGTGTCTGGTAAGGGCTGCTTTCAGTGAGTTCATAGCCATTTTCTTTCCAGGCCCTCACATGGTGGAAAGTTCAAGCTTTGAGCTTTTTATTTTCTTATAAGGGCATCTATCTCATCCTGGGGACTCCACTCCCAAAACCTCAACCAAACTTAATTACCTCTTACAGGCTCCACCTTCAAATATCATCACATTGGAGAGTAGGCTTCGATATGAATTTTGGGAGAATACGAACATTCAGTTCACAGCCGATACCATGGGCCCAGGTGTGGGAGTGATCTGGCCTACCTGCTCATGCAGCTTACTTGTGCTCCCTGGTCCTGCCTGTGTTTGATACCAGATGTACTAGTTCCATCATACAATGACTGTTGCTGGGCCTATTTAACCTTATGACTGGAATTGACAGAACCCAGCCTGAAATGAGCAATTGAAATGTATGGTTATGTGATGTGGTGTCCCATCTCTACCAGGGCCTAAAACCACACCAAAAGTCATTTTTCAAAAAGCATGTAATTTTCTGCTGCAGATGGCATGACCTTGCCCCAGAAACCTAGGGGCCTGAGTTGTGATTCTCTTAGTGGGGCATGGCATAAACACTACTCAGCCTTTTTTCTCACCACTGATACTTCCAACTGCTGATCTTACGTCTCAAGTGGTGGCAGACTTGCTTGCCCTTCATCTTGGACCTCCTGCAGAGTCCTCTCTGGCTCTAAGCTTAAATCCACTTAAATCTGTAAGCTTTTCACATTGCCTAGTATATGAACTAAGCTGTATTTCTATACGTGGAATGTAGCCCATTAGGCATTGCACTTTTGTGTGTGTGTTAGGAAGTTCAAGATACACTCATTTGGAAGGGATGTCTTAGTATTTATTCAACCACTGGACCTCTAAAAATTTTATTCATATGTTAGGCCCTGAATTTTCCCTGGGCCCAGAATCTACTTATGGGACCCATATCTCTTACCAAAACCTTCATTTTCTCCTATAGACATAATATCATTGATAAAATGAATCAAGGTAAAGTTCTATGGGATGTCCAGATGATCCAGATTTCTTTGAACTATATTTTGACTAAAGGCAAAAGAGTTATTTTTGGATAAGAGTATAAATAAATATTTTTGTCTGATTTATGTGAATGCAAATGGCTTCTAATACTCTTTTCTGACTGAGATAGAAAAGAATATATTTGTGTTGCTCCAGGAAGGGTGTGCCACTGAGCAAAGTGGCTCTTTGCAGCTGAGGCTGACACTGCGGAGCTGACCACTGTGGTGTCCAGTGATGACATCCCCTGCAGCTAGGCAGCAAGTTCTTTATAGGGGATCTGAGCAGCATGTTTCCTTGTTTACCGCAAGTCATAAGGAGGCTTTTAATTGTTTTTGTTGTTTTTTTGACAACTATTTACAGAACTGAAATTTAAAAAAAAAAAAAGTGAAGCAAAGCAAAAACTGAAACACATGATTACCTTTCTACTTTCTCTGCATTATCTGTGTATGTAAACCCAGACATAGCTGCCTCTTTATTTCCTTATCTTTAGGTTAACGTTTTGAGGAATGGTACATATTTCACTTCATTATATTCATATTCATTTCATATGGAAATCTTCAGCAATCTTTCAGTCCTTGTAAAGATCTGTGATGTGAGAGCCTCTTCTGGGGTCCTTAATCTGGGTGGCCCAACCCACATTTGTTATCATTTCCCTGCTTCCTACAGTGAGCACACAAAATAAGAACTCTAGTTAAAGCAGGGCCCACTTGGTATGTCATCTTCACACAAGCAGCTGGAGAGGGGACCTGGAGAGGGTGAGCTGACCTACAGATACCGCTGTTAAGGCTAAATTCATTTAATCATCTCATTGTATTGATGGAATTTTGATGTCCATTCTTTGTCAGGGTGCTTTTAAAAATATTACTGTATATGTGATATCACTTTCTATTTAAAAATTTTTAGGAGTTTTCCATTATCTTCAGAACAAAGTGCAAAGTCTTCAACATGGTCAACAAGGCCCAAGCATGATCTGACCCCTGCCCACTTCTCCCATCAAAGAGGGGTGCTCAAGATATAGGACGAGCCTTACAAAACAGTAGAGAGCAAGATACACTTTAAACACATGATTACAAGAATAATCACTTAATTATAGTTGTGAGAAGTACCGCCATTACTTCTGTCTTTTTCTGAAAGTAGCTTGCTGTAAAAGCAAGCACAATTTCTCCTGCTGCAGTAAGGCATTAGCCTCTGGCATTATTTAGGGCTTTTTTTTTTTTTTTGGCACATGAACGTTCTTTTATCTGTGGGTTCAGCTTTGTTCAGTCACTGATGTTAGTGACTCCTACCAGAGTCTAGTGGTATTCTTGGAGCTTTATCCTCAACAGTGAGGTCTGTTCTCACAAACCAGCTTTTTGCGGGGGTAAGGTGGGCAGGACTAAGGTACAGCTTGGTCTCTTGTCTGCATACTGGTGTCCACATAACTTGAATGGAGGCCAAGTGACCCACAAAATGCAAACTGGTCAATCCCCTAGCTCTGGCTTTCCCTGTGCTTCTCCTTGGGCCTCTCCCAGGAATGCTTCCTGCTTCAAACTGGTCAGATTCCTCTGGAACCATGACAACACCTTGACAGCTTGAGAGCAGAGTCTGCTCTCACACCTCCCCCCATCTTGGGTCCCTTGAATAAAAAGCATTTTCTGCCACTCTTTGGCCCTTTCAAATGGATGAGCCACACAGGGAAATTAACTTTTGGCCCTAGCTCCTGCTTTCCTCAATGTCCAGATTTATTACTCTGTTTTGGGGGGCTTGGACTATGATGTATATTTAAATCCTTGAGTTTCAAAAAAAGTCTCGTATGCTCTGTCCTTTAGAAAGGACGACAGGGAGTGGGGCTGGGTTGGGGTTGGCGGGGAGTAGGGAAACAGCTTACATTCACAGCCTTGGGGTGAGAGGTGACTGATGATAAAATGCCAAGGAGGCGGAAAGACAGAACATGAGATAAGTCTCTCCTAATATTTTGCTCTCCCCTACGGTCATCAGTCTGTGCTAGATCCCAGGATGGCAAGGCTGGCTTGGATGCTCACACTTAGACCCCACACTATTGATTCACTTAGGGCTGCGTGCCAGTTTTCTCTTCCAGCCCATACAAAACTAATCAAATTAATGGATGCTGCTGCTGGTTCTCATCAAATGCCATTAAAATACAACTCTTTCATGAATAATTCTAAACACTGACTCAAAGCAATTGATTACAAGAGCTACGTATTTCAAATGGGAGGCATAATTGATGTTTTCAATATGTTAATAGGCTTCTGAGGAATTCTGATATAAAAGTTAGAAGAGTACAGCTATAATCACAGTTCATTTGAGTATTAGAGCTTCTGACTAGGGCTTATTTTCCAATTTTGGCTTTCAGAGAACAACATGAAATCTTGTAAACCTGTTTCATCCTCCTTCACTCTGTCCAGTCCTGCTCATGGATTCCCTGAATACTTTAGGTTTGCACTTAAACGGCTACGATCTGCTCACAAAGTTATGTGGAACGGCATCTCAGGCTACATGGTCAGTCATCATGTAATGGCTTGCCCAATCAATCACAGCAGCTCATCCATGCAAATCTGTAGTAGAAGAAACTGAGGAGTCAGGTTAGGATCCAGCACCACTGTCTCAGGACTTAGACTGGTGGACTTCCAGCTGCCACTCTGATATGCTGCTCTTCATCTTAATTGTCTCTCACACTTTGTCCTGGTTTGGCTTTTAGTACCTGTCTTGAGTCTCTCTTGCTTAAGAGTTTTTATACATTTTTCTGGCTCAACTGTATGCTCCCTTTTAATTAAGTTTTTGAAATTTGCTATCCTTACCGCTGATGATGATTAGCTTTATGCTCGACGTGGCTGGGCCATGTATGCCCAAATTAAACATTGTTTCTGGGTAAGTCTGTGAGGGTGCTTCCAGATGAGGGTAGCACTTGATTGGTAGACTGGCCTCTTCCGTGTGGCTGGGTAGAGAACAAAAGTCAGAGAAAGAAGAAATTCCTCCTTTTTTCCTGCCTCACTGATTGATTTGGAACATCTTGTCTCACCTTCTCCTGCCCTTGGATTGGGATTTGTATCATTGGCTCCCTTAGTTCTTAGGCCTTCAGTCTCAGACTGAATTACATCAATGCTTTCCTGGGTTTCCAGATTGTGGAGGCCAGATGTGGGACTTCTTAGCAACCATTGTCTCGTGAACCAATTCCTTGTAATAAATCTTCATATATATGTAGATATCTGTATCTATATCTCCTATGTATCTATATATCTGTATCTATATATCCTATTGGCGCTATTTCTCTGGAGAACCCTTACTATTATATCCCTCATTTCACAATTCCCCATAACAAATGTAACTAATGATCCTGCCTCCCAGCTAACATAAAGGACTTGATTGGCAGAGTCCATTCCCCTACAATTTACCATGGAAGGGATCAGAGACTTTGAGCATATTATTCTACATAAATGAGACAATTCTAAGAACACTACTTTACTCATTAAATAGTTACTCACTCACATTTTATTGAGTAGGAACTATGACAAAAGATAACTAATGTATAATTTCTCCCTCACCTCTAATCATCATTATAGGCAATATCGAGGAGCTCATAATCTAATAGGAGATAAAGACATGTAAACATATAGAGGAAGAGACTGTTAAAGATCCTATAATAGAATAAAGGTAGGTCATGCAGGAACACAGTGGAGGGTCAATTGGTTCTACTTTGGAAGGTGAAGAAAGATGTAATAAAAAAGAGTTGACCTTGGGAGTCATGGTAAAAGGAGAATTACAAACAGAGGACATAAACAAAAGTAGATAGAGTTGGCTCATTAGGGGAGCAGTAAGTAGTTCAATATGACTGGATGATTAGAACCCACTGAGCGTGGAAGAGGAAAGCAGAGAAGCAGAGAGAGTCTTGAGTGCCAGACAGGATTATGTCTTTTATCTGTGAATTTCAAATTGATGTTTGTTAGAGAATCACCTATGGAACTTCTAAAACTCAGCTCAGTTTCAGTTCCAGCCTAAATCCACAGAGTTGGAACTTCTAGGTGTGAGATTTGACTGTGTATATATTTTATAAATGCTCCTCTGACTAGAAATTCCACAAATAGTTTCTTGTCCTTTGTGGGCACAGAACTAGAAGACATTTCCCAGCATCCTCTGCAGTTAGAAAGGCACTGCATCAGAGTCCGGTCAATTGAATGCAAAAAGCAATGTATGCCACTTTTCTTCCCCAAACTTCCTATAGAATCTTTCTCCTCCTCTCTCCTTCCTCACCATACACAGATACACAGAAGACTGAAAGACCCCAGGGAGTCAAGGAACCACTTGTTTGAATATACCTGAATCCTCAAGTCACTAAATGGAAGGCCACCCAGTGGATATCCAATTCAACTGCCACATGAGCAAGAAATGAACTTTCATAGTTAAGCCATTGGGAATTTGGAGTTATACACACCATCACTAAAAAACACTGCTGAGCAATAAGTGACCACTGAAAAAGTTGTCATGTGATAATATTTAGACTCTAGGGTGTTCCAGAAAATGTGGAAATGGATAGCACTAAACAGGGTGAGAGTGGGGAAGATCAGGTAAGATTACACTACAGGTATCCCAGGAAGAGATGAGATTTCTGCATGGCAGTAGGTGATAATGACACAGAATAAGGGATTTAACCTGTGAGACATAAAGAAAATATAATCTATTCCCCCTGAAGACCATTTGGATATATAAATGACAGAGTCTTCCAGTTTTCTATAATATTTGAAGCTCTTAATATTACTCTTCAAATTCAAGGACATTATAATTTGTTCAAAGGTAATTTAATAGTAAGTCCATCATTATCATATCTAAGTGGTAATTGTTAGAGTTGTATTTCTGGTTTTGGGCCATCTCTTTCATCTTATACATTTTGTTTCAGTCAATAGCGGCAATTTTGAAATGCAGATCTTTTCTAGTGTGGTTAGGTTGAGGTCAACTGGACTATCCAGATAAAATAATGTATTCAAAAGAAAAAAAAAACCACAATACTGTTTTAAAATGTTATTCTTTAAAGCACTGTGGCTTGACCGAGGTGTTGCCTCGAATCTATGAAAGACAGATAGCTCTTCCTAAAAGGCAAGGCTGGAGTGACATCCTGTTTTGGAAATGACTCTCTCAACTGCATCCAAATACAGCCAGGAAGATCCTGAAGTGCTGGGGCTCAGGTGTCTGTGGCTGCTCTCGTTTAAATGCTGAAGACCCCAGCATTTTCACTTCTGGCTTTATGAAAGGTGGTGGATTACTGGCACGATGCGAAAGTTCCGATAAGAGAAGCTGGTAAAGAATCACAAAAGAGAGGCAATAATTTAAGAACTCTAGGGCAGAGGAAACCTTGAGGAGTGAGTCTGGCCCTGCAGTTCGAGGGATTATAGCCATTGATTTTAGACAATTTAGCCACTTGCTTTAAACGAGGGGATCTGAACTTCTGTTAAAAGCGAAAAGGGATTATATTGCTGCTTGTAGAGATCAAAGCAACTACTGCACAGAGAGAGAGAAAATTGGGAGCTAAGAGCCTAGCCATGTTCAATGGCCGTGGCAGCCTGGAGCTGCAGGGGAAGGCAAGCAGAGTGGGCTCTGCGAAGCGCTGCACACTGGAGGGGACCGGAGCTCGCGGAGCGGCTCGGCTTGCTGCCATTCAAAGGATGCTTTCACGAGCAGCCTTGCTTGATTCTCTTCAAAACTGTGAGGCGGTCCCATTTTGGGGGATGAGACACTAAAACTCATAGTGTTCAAGGGACACATCTTCAAGACCAGTACTTGTCCTATCACAGTACAGGTTGCTCACCTGGATAAAGATTTTTAAAAACAATACATTTTGGATGGTCCCTTCAAAATGAAGTTGTTTCTAGAGCCCATATTTAAATTATGCCTTCAAAAACTGGCCGTTAGCTAATCGATTATATTAATAACTACTTGTTCCCACCCTGACATTTGCCTGGGGGTATGTCCAAAACATGCCGAGGTCCATTCTTTCCCCTCCCTGAGGAAAGTGAAATCATGAAAGAAACCAGTTCCAATGCTGGAAATTGTATTAGGACAAATATGTGTTGTGGTTTTATAAATGTTGCTTAAATCAGAACACCTGGCAACGAACTGAATGCTTGTGTTACTGAACTCAAAGGGTTTGTTTTGCCTGCTCGTGTCAAGGCCAAAAGAGTCAAGGACAGAAGTTTGCAGCAAAGAAGGTAAGGGATCATTTAAGGAAATGGTGCCAAGCCCGGTGATACAGGTGAGCTAGTGCATAAAGACCTCATTAGCAGATATGGAAGTCGGGTTCATAGACTCTGCCAATTGGCCTGCGCTAAGGTGGGAGGCAGTTGATCACTGCCATCATGATCCGATGTCAGTCACGGCGTGGTTCTATCTGGTTTCCCGGGAATGCTGGTAGGGTCGTTCCGCCTTCCAGTGTGTGGAATTGCAAGATGTTATCTTTAGTTTGACTATTCTTTCTGTGGTCAACAGATCTAAGGCTTTGTTCCTAAGACTGATGCTGACCTAAGGGCTTAATGATTAAGGGTGTGGTCGTGCAGCATGCAGAAGGATAAAGAAAGAAAAGAAGCGAGTGAGCCCAAGGCCAGTTTGAATCAAGGAGAAAGAGAAGAAAAAGTCATTTTAAAGTGAAGATTTTCATGGTTAGGCTTCTGCCATTAATTCAACCTTATCTGCTTGAATCACAGGATGTAACTTGTAAATTACATCCAGACAGCTGTTAGAACCTAGGTTCCTGAGAGAGAAGAATTATTAGACATTAAGCACCTTACGGTTTTACAATTGCTCCTCACCAAAGATCCTGTTTGAAATGAATACTCTAGTTTGGATGGATGTTTATGAGGGATTGTAATTGACAAAAAATGGGACTTTGGAGTCAGACAAACCTTGGTTTAAATCGTAACACTGCATTTGCCACGTTTATTAACTTAATAAACCTCTCTGAGCCTCAGTTTCATCATCTATAAAGTTAACCATATTTACCTTCAGTGATTAATGTGAGAATTAAATGAGATAATTGATATTATTATTAATATGAAATATTATTAATATAAAGATTGAGTGAAGAGCTAGATAGAATGAAAAAATTCTATTAAGGTGAGGAGCATCTCTGAATTGATTTTGTTACTTTAGTTCTCAGTTATAAATTATAGTAGGCCTTCTCAATCATTCAAGCAAGTCTTTAAAAAGCCCGGAAGTACAATGATTCGGTGTTAAGAAACCTAAGACCTTAAGAAAAATTGTGTTGGAGAACAGGGCTAAGAAATAAACCTGTGAAATACATTACATATGTTTCACATTCTCTGAAATAAAATAACTGATACCTCACACTAAAGTTAAAATAATGCTAGTTGTATTTTACACATATTAAATTAGTAACAATACTGTCCAATTTTGTTTCTCACTAAAAATTTTCAGAATGCTTATCACAAAATAGCTGCAAGACACATTTATTATCAAGATGTGAGCTTTTCTATGCTGATGATATGCTTCTACATAGACTTTGCCTCCATGTTTGTTTTCCCCTCAAGAATGTTCCAGTCTCTCTGAATTAAGAGTTGATTTTTGTCTGTATCTCCTCATGTTGTCCACTCCTTTCACACCTACTTCTGTAGTTCCTTTTACCCGTCCCTTGTCTCCTCTCCCAGCTCTCGCCATGCTCCCTGGGGCAAACATAGAGTAACCTAAGCACTAGAATGTTTAAGAAACCAATCAACCAACCTTTTGTGTAACTCCCTCAGCTATGTTGAACATATCTTTTTGAGTCTTCTACCTAACAGTCGGTATGTTGCTCTTATAACTTTATATTGAAGTGCCTTTTACAAAAGCCTAGCTCCCCTCCCTGATGTTTTAGAGCCCGTCCACAGGAAGACTGCCATTTTTCATTTCCAAGACTTCATTACAACAAATTCCACTTGTGCTCCGCCATCTGCCTAACTTTTTCTCACAATTATAAATGTCCACCTCTTTTTCCAATTCTCTTCTATAAGTGACTTGCGAGCTGCAAACACTACATCTAAACCCTCCAGTTGTTCAAATTATAATACAGTTCTAGTCCTAAATGGTAGTAACTGAACTTATGACCTTGATTCTCTTATCTATATTGGTTACCATATTGATGTCATATATTGGTTCATGACCTTATGCACACAGACGTGTTTAAAAATAAAAACCAGGATAAATGAGAACGGTGCCAGTTATCTGTTGCAAAACTAACTGATTTGCTTTCCTGCTCTTAAAGGCAGGGTTAGACAACAGGTTAGAGTTGAGTTCCCAAGGGACAAATCTGGAGGATATCAGGCCAGATAGAGTAGTGAGCCACATCACCGTCTGAGGGGGAAAAGACAATAAAAGCATAATACCCAGATTGTGGTTGCATAACCAAGAGTTTTAATTTAAAATAGTGATCAGTTTGGAGTGAGGACAGATAAGCAATAAGGGAGACACTGAGGCCTGGGCCAAATGTCACATAATACAGATGGATCATGAGCCATCAGTTATAGGGACAGCTAAGGGTGATTTATTAGCGTTATCTTTCTCATATTTCATATTAGGTTGTGTTGGTGACTCACAAGACAGCCCAATAACATGACAGAATTGCTAATAGAGCCCAGTGGTGAGATGTGACAGCAGTATTGACTCCCACCTTCAAATCTGTGTGTCTGTGTTGAAGGACTTCTTTAGATTGTGATGGCAGCCAGTTGTGCTTTTGGACACTACTTGTGAAATCCGATGCTATAAAAGCAAAAGAAGATTTTGTGCTTGGCTGACTCTTAGAGCAAATGGAGAAGAAATAATTCTTAACATTTCTAATAAGATTCACTGGTGATCTTAGATGTGCTAAAAGGCAAGGGAACATGATAAGTAGCCACCATGAGGAAAAGATGAGGTAACTATGGTTATGTAACGTAAATGGGCATGTGTTGATGAGATTTATGTCTAGGCATATATTATCGAGCATAAATTCATAGTGTGTATTTAATTTTTCACTTAAAACACTAATGAAGTACTCTATAATCTAGTATACTAAAATTATGTCATATTAGTACAATTTCTGCACAGCGCAGAAGAAAATACTATAATTACTAAACAGTAGAAATATAATTGTTTATAGTCCTTAAGCATCACTGCAATTAAGGCATCACATTTGTTATGCTTTCTTCAGAATCTGTTAGTGATTTTTAATCTTTTTTTTAAACCCTTCAGTTTTTGTTTACTATACATTTTTTTTAATGCTCTCGATAGTCCAAAAGGTTTGATATTCAAAAAGCTCTGTAGAGTCTTGGTCTATTGGTTTGTGACTCAGAATCTAAGGCTAAACATAAATAAAAGTGATTTTAACTTTGATTTCATCTCATTTTGTAACCTTTAGTTGGTATAAATGCAAATCGATGTACAATATCTAAAAAGGTAGCCAAAAAAGGAAGAAGACTCATGTGTAGATTGTTATATACAATTGGACACTGGAAGCCTTTGAAGATTCAAATCTTGTGACTATTAAAATGCCATCTTTAGAAATTGTCTTATTTGGTACTAAGACTTATGGAAACTTTAAAGATATACATTTTGTATCACCTGATAACTTCTCTTGTCAATCCCTAGAAACACCTAACCATCGTGCTCTAAGGTTTCTTATTTCTTTTCTATTTTTCTTCTGTTAATTAATTTCCTTGTTGGAACACTTTTTCCTTAAATACCCACATAAAGATTCTCAAATAATATTTTCATAAAGACTGCATACTGATAATAGACACCCGCTTTCTATATCAATTTCATTCTATAAGGCAATGACTTTCAAAATAAATACAAATATAGTCCTAGGTGGTATTCTTTTCTTGTCCCAGAGGCAAAAGTTGAATGTTCTCTGCTATGCAAATTTGGTAATGGCCAACATTACCACATGTCAGGGATAACATGGTCAGTTTCTTTGGACAGTATGGTCGATGGGTTACTATAGTGAGCCTGATCTCTGCATTTTTAGTGTCAGAGATATTTATGATTCTAAGTAGCACCATGCATGGCTATTAAAAGTAAAAGAAATAGCAGGGACCTGGTTCCAATTGCTTAGTAAACAATAGTAGAAAGATATTTATTAAAACAGGCTCTCAAGTGACAGATAAATACATAGTTATATTATGCATGCTAAGTTCAGCATGCTGCAAGCTTAAAAGCAGATAGATCAAAACAAGAGAGATTTAAAAAATCATAAAGACAAAATACAGCTATGTCAGTATATGGCAGGAAAGTAATTTTGCTTAAAAGTGATCTCCCCTAACTCCCTCAAGGAACATGTAACCACAATTTATGTAACAAAATTAAAGGCAAGTTGAGAGTGTTCCATTTCTTAACTTGCCTGTCATGGAGTTAAAATTTTTTTTAAAGGGCTATTATTTAACTAAGACACAATTGAATCTCTCTATTATAAACAAAAGATGACATCACATAATTACTGATGTATAATTTTCTTATTTATTAATGTGAGATGTTTAATTCTTAAAAAAAAAAAAGCACATAAAACAAGCCACTAAACAGATTCTTTCACGCATCCTTTCCCACCTCACGAGATCCACTGCATGACTTTTAGAAGAGTTCCCTTGCTCAAAGTTGGCATATGTTTTTCAATTTTCACTGTCCAGAGCCATATTTACAGAAAGATGTACAAATATTGTAGATGGGAGGCTGTGCAACCCTCACATGATTAAAACTTCAGTTCCTTGGTTTTCTAGGGCTTTGTGTAAATGCCAAAAAATTTGAGAGTTTACCCAACTGTGTCTCTTAACCTTTGTTCCCAAAGGTGAAGGGCAGGATTTTTAATCAAGTAGCAATTTATGTTTAATTAGGAAAACATAATTAGGTATTATCATCTAATTGCAATTACTGGCTGGAGAAAGTCACACTTCACAAGTAGTGACCTATGCTGGATTATCATTCTCCTGTTACAGAATTTTGTATCTGTATTTGTATTTGGCGGACAGCCAATAAATATTCAAAAGTAATCACCATGCATCTCTGCAGTCTAGCTTTCAAAGTCACCAACTTCGCTACTGAATAAGAAACCAAGAGATACTTTCTGAGCCACATCTAAGCTACATCTGTTTCTTGCTCAGACATTAAGTATAGATTAAAATAATTGTATACAAAAAACAAAACAAAACAAAACAAAACCAATGTGAAGTAGATTAGAGAACTATTTCACACTCAGTTTCTGGTACAGTTAAAAACAGTTTAATGTCTCAAGGCACCACTATGGTTGAACATCAGATACACAGATAATCAGCTAATCTTGTACTATGCTGTAAAGTCAATAAATAGCTTGCGCAATTGTGAAAAGCAATCTCTAGAGGACTGTTAGATATACAGTAGGCACGTGTATCATAATACAAATAGAAAACAATGAGTCCTAGAAAAAGCATGTTGAGCACCGTTGTGGCATTGTTTGTATTTCTTTACCTAACACTAAGTAAACCTTACATTTACAAAAAGAAAGACTAACTTTTTAAAGTTACACTCAAGGTTGCTTTTTGTGCTATCTCCGAGTAAGTGAATCTAGTTCGTAGGTGTACTTTTAGAAGTCATTGGGTCTGGGTCAGCTTCTGTTGCGCTGGTAGACTCATTCAAGTGCGAGCTCAAGTTTTCCGACGTTAGGTGGGAGGACTTGTAGACAATCTCATTGAAGTCAGACCTGATGCAAACTGAAGGGGGGTCATTCAGCGGGTCTTCCACTGAGGCCTGGGTGTTTTCTCGAGTGATTCCCATGTCTTTGCTATGTTCTGATGGGGATTTTCTTTTCATGCGCGTGTAAGTTTTGTCCTGATTCTCCATGCCTTGTTCATTTTTCAAAAATCGTCCAAAGAACCAAATGAAGAATCCAAACCACACAAACGCTATCAAACTTGGAACAAAAGCCAGGCACTTGACATCAAGACTAGCCCCTGTAAACCTGCTATGTAAGAACAGGTCTCCCTCAACATACGTTTTATTAGTCCGGGGGTTAGTGTGATTGGACCTCCATTCCCAAGATAGCTTGGTTCTGTTCAAATCCTTTAAACTTTCTGAGTCTTTCACTGTATATATCTTCTGCCCTGGGCCAATATATTGTCCATATTCATGAGGTTTATAAAATATCTGGTTCTTCCACATATTAAGGTCCAAAATCAAGACAAGAAAGATAATTCCATAGTTAAACCATTTACCTGCATTAAAAAAGAAATACTGCATATTAGCCAAAGAATCATAAAACTGCAATAAGGTTTTATCCAATAAAATGAAGATAATAGTACAATAGTATAAATTGTTAATGTTTTAGACCTGTCAACAATTAATTTTTCTGAGAGCGCTATGCTTCTATTAAGTGAATTGGCAAAGAGATATTTTTAAGTGGATTCTAGGCATGTGAACACATAACTGTGGGTCCCACAGCCAGTAATTTATGGTTTTTACATTAACCAGGCTAAATATCCTTGTTTTATAGGCCCCACAGCTATATTCAAATTTGGTTCCATGTAGATTATCCACGAGAACATTTCAATTAACGTTTAAAAACAAAGTTCTAATGAAATACTTAGAGAAGTCCCACATATAATTCAACATCTCTTACAGTTTTATAATTATGTTTGGGCAAGACATAAATCATTTTGAATGCAAGCACAGCAGTATATCAGTTGAATTCACATTGCTGTTTGTAGGTGACCTGTTGATTAAACCATTAGTTGATGTGATTCAGATCAATAATCCTTGAACATTAATTTCAAGATTTTAAAAATAATTGCATCAAATTTTCATTGAACAGAATTCATTTATCAGACATATAAATATAACCAAAGCTAATGAACTGTTTTAGAAGACATGATTTGGAGAGACTGTAACTACTATTTCTTTGTAGTTTTTAAAATTCTTATCTAAATAAGATATTATTTAGAGACATATTATCTAATAACATCTTTATGTCTGCAAATGGAAAATGTGGAAAAAATTTCAAGAAATACTGGATTCCATTATAATTTTTATTGTAATCATAATTTATTACAAGTTTTATAGTATGAAGTGTATCCTAATAATATAGTAATACCCACCTAATAGACTTGCTGTAGCAAATTAGGTGAGATATGTAACAGATTCTAGAAGCTTTAGTTATGTCTAAATTATTTTATTTTGTATTTGAAAATAGTGGTATTGAATATTAAGTTACTGTTCACATGATTATAGAACTTTTGGGACAGCAGAGAGCTATCACCTTGAGCAAACTACTAAACCAAGAATGGTAAATATGTATTTTGTAATATGTACTCTAACAGAATATATAGCTACATAAAAAGATACTTTGTGAAGAGTTTAGAAAAATATTTTATTATCATCATGACACATTTTCAAGCTCCTATTATATGCAAGTTTGAAGGGTTTTAATCCTCGCTCTGTTTAAATTTTCTAAACACCAATTTCTTTTCCATGCAGAAAATAATAGTACTTATTAAAGCTGTTAACATTTTTCATGTGATTATTAGATGCTAATCACAGTGCTTGGTATAATAGGAACTCGGTAATTGTTACTATTATTATCAAAGCCTTGCCTAAGCTATGATGAGAAGATGTCTTTTTGCATGGAAAAATACAACTGCTTCTATAGGAAGAGAATTTATGTGAACTGTATGAAGGGAAATTATAACGCTGCCCGTCCTGAAATCATTCAATATAAAACCTATATAGGTTTCATAATATTTGTATGGAAGCTTTTGCCTGAATGACTTATTTTGCACACCTAAACTAGAAAGTAAGTTGGAACATTGAAAATATTTCCAGATATGATAAAACATTTCTAACATCTAGCACCATTAAGATCAAACCACTCCTGCCTTCCTGGATCTTCAGAACCAAAACTGTTCTAAGAATCAACCATACCACAAATTAAGAAAGCTGAAGCCAGAAAAATGCAATCAAGAATAAAGGTGAGCATCATTACCAAAGATAATAGATGCTGTGTAGGATACCTTAGTAAATGCTGAGGATACGTTTCTGCCTTTTAGGAAAGAATGCATCATCTTGTTGGGAAAACATGACAGAGACATCAACAGAAAAAGAGTAATAAAAGACTGCATTCGAGAGGTGCCAAATGAGTGATCAAACCATAAAAACCGAGGGCTAATTTCTGCAGAAAGGATTTTAGAAGAAGTAACAATCCATATGGTCCTTGAAAGAAATGCAGGACAGAGAACAGTTTAGAAAATTTTCCATTTCTTTTAGTTTATGTTTTCATTATGCTGCAGATAGAATGGCATACAGCAAAAGATCAGGCAATGTGAAATAGAGAGGCTGAAGGAAGAGAGAAGGAAAAGAATGGAGAATATTGTAGGAAAAGAAAGGCAGGAGATGAATGAGAGACAGGTGAAATGAAAAAGTGCAGCAAGTTTCATCCAGTATTAAGAAGGCACTAGTGTGTAGCTTCCATAATAGAAAGTAAGTTGAGATAGGAGCTTTGGGTGCTTCTCTGTTGTAAAAGTTTTGTACTTATTCTCTTACTGTAAACTATATGTGTTATAAAGCCAGACTAGATGGCAAGGGGATGTCCTTGAAATTGTGACTGATTATCACCTTCTTGACTCACAAAGATTCCTTGGAGAGACTTGTATCTTCTCTAGGTCATTTTTATAAACGCGTGAATCAAGCAGTCTCCATAAAGGGGTCTCTATTTCTAGGGTAACAGGATATCAGAAACTATAGATAAGCAGCAGCACAGAATCAGGGAAAAGAAAGGAATGCCCATGGAACTTGGAGAAAAGTGCTTTTCTAGTGGGGAAAAGATGCTCAATGAATGTTAATAGACAAAGGAAAAACATAAAATCAGAGAATAAAAATGGAAGTATGTAGACTGATCAAGCTAAGAAGAAATCCTGAAGATAGGATTTTTTTTTCCTTACTTAAAAATTATTTTTCTACCATCTAAGATGAATGGTGCCGGGTTCTTTTGACCACTAAACTTTGAGACTAAAGGATCACTTTATGTATTTTTTCTCATGTAACCCGGAGTGTGAACATTTAGATGGAATGGAGGAGAAGAAAATTAAAAATGTGATCTTTGACCTCCGCTGATGGATAGAATCATCCAGCTCTCACACATCTTCACCCATTTGTGAGAGGGAGTACCACAGTGACAAAAACTGTAGGCTGGAAATCATCATGTGAAAAATGTTAACAAGTACTAAACTTGAATAATAAAACCTTGGATAACCTGTTTAGCCTCTCTAGACTAAATAATTTTATTTTCAAATCGAGGAAACTGAACTAAATGCCTTCCAGTTCTATGATTCTGTCCTTTTCCCCATATCCTTCTCCTTATTAGCTGTGTGAATTTAGTTTTTATATTCTGTGACATGGAGAATAATTCCAATGTAACTACATCAAAGGATTATTGTGAGGATAAAGTGAGAAGTTATATTTGAAAGTTCTTAGAAATATATTGTTTGCCAAAAACGTAGGGTACTATTATTTCTACAATTTCTTATATTTCTTCCATCTGGTTAATATAGGATCTTGGTGATAGAATAGTGGGAGAGAAGAGTGTGTAAGGGTTTGTGACAAAGATATATTCTACAAGTGATCAGTTTAGATAAAACAGAATGTATTATTGAGCACTGACATTATAGGGTACCTATCATCAGATCAGTTATCCAAGAGAACCCAGTGCATAGCTATATAGAAATATGTTGTGTGGATCAGCATATTTAGCATGTTAAAAATCCTTAGCCATTGGTAATTTGTCTATAGCTCTCAGTAGTATTGGGCCTGAGAAAAGGTCTTTTATATATACAAATTTTGAGGCTAAAGAACAAGAACTAGTTCCCCTACTCACCCCCACCCCTACTCCCCCAGCAGAGAGGTCATGTGAAAGTGGGAAAGTACATACAGAGTGGAGAGAAGAGACTGAGGCAGAATCCCCACTGATACCATATTTTCTTATTATATTCTGTGGCTATAGCATTGTCTTTCCCACCTCTCAGTCATTCAGCTGAAACTTGAAACTGCTGAAAATTTAAAAGAAATGGCTCTTCTTACTTTTTGTTTCCAGCCCACTTGACATAACCTCGGGTCCATTTATCCATTTGTACGGAGAAAGAATGTTCATTTTTCTCTATCACTCATCCTTACATTTTCCCACACAGCGTTTTGTTACCTTGGTAATGTTTTTTCCCTCTTTAAAAACATTACTTTTGCCCTCTGAGATGTGGCCAATCAGACAGCAAAGTCAGGCGAAACAATTTAAGCTTGGTGTTCTTGTCTATAAGGTGAGGAAGTTGAGCTATATAATCCTTAAGGTTTCATCCCAGCCTCAAACGTCTCTTTGATGAATCAGTGAAATAAACACTGTTTAAACTTTAATGTTTTATGATGGACCAGGAAATCTCCCCATTAGAGCAAAAAAAGATGAAATATACAACTCTTAGATGGAGAAAGCTTTCCTTAAAAAAAAAAAAAAAATCATATTTCTGAGAAACACTGTTTACCATAAAAAATAAATTTGAATCCCTGAAATAACCCACATGGAAAGGATATAAGACACAAAAAAAGAAAGAATAGAAAGTGCTTCTATTTTCATTTTCCCAAGTATGTTGTTGTGAAGGTACAATCAACCGTAACAAGAGGTTTGAGATTTCAGTATTAATCTTATGAGAGATTTTACATGTCCCCCTGTTGTTTCAACTACATAGCATAATGTAAATCAGCAAGGAGGTCGGGTAAAATCCATACATTATTTCTATTAATCACCATGTCGAAATATCTCACTGTCTTCTTTAATAAGAAATCACTGCATGGTGTTGGTGGGATTACCTCTTTTTCTTTTTTTGAGCTTTTAATGAATCTTACTGATTGTCAAAAATGATATTATAATGGTAATTTTATCTTTTTACTTTGTGGGAGTCTATAGAATCCTGAGCTAGTTAGTTTTAAAAGAATTCTTCATTAACTATCATCCACACTTACCATAGGAAATGACAACAATTTGGAGGAAAATGTTATTTTTTTCAACTAAAGAAAAAGACTATAAAGTGCTGATATTTCCACCATATAATAAAACTTTTAGGATTTAAATATGCAGTCATATTTGCAAAAATCTGTTACTCAGGAGAGTTGCCACTTAACATTGTGGTTGAGCTGTGCTGTGCCGTGGGCACCTCTACATCAAGTAGGTGCTACCACTCGGCCGGACTCTGGCATCAAGAGCAGATACATAAAATAGTCATGTTCCACAAAGCCATTAAGTATGTATTATAAAATAGCAAGAAACCCTGGCCTTGAAAAAGATGAGTTTTGGTTAATTGAAGAAATAGCAGTTTGTTCTAACAGGCTTCTTGGGCAAATTCAATGTCCTCTCATTCCAGACATGAGCAGTGAAAAACAGAGCTCACTGAGTTAGCTCTTTAAGTCCCTCCCTCCATAACTTTGGGATATCTAGAAACCACATTAAGTGCTTGGCCTATGAGGAGACCATTTGGTAAAGGGAAAATATTTACTAAATAATTTATAAATTAATAAGTCGAGTTAGTAAAGTATCTTCTTAAGACTTAAAAAGCAAATAAATACAGCTTCTCAAAGTCCTTCTTTTTTCATTGTTGCTTCCTAAGTGGGAAACATAATTCAATATGATGAGTAGAGGCAGAAACATGTGATGATAAAAACAGAAAGAAAAGGCCACATAGTTGTACCAAAGACTGTACTGAAGGTTCTGGAGTCTGGGAACTGTGTCATATTCATTTTTGTATTCTCTAGATCCTGGCTTGGGTTTGGACACATATTAACTCAGGAAACATCTGTTAAGCATGTTATCTGAGATAACATGTCAAGAAAAGTACCACGAGTGAAGTTCTAGTCTTTCGAATCAAATACATATGTCACGATGATCTGGTGAATTCCAGGATACTGCTAAAATCTAATATGATCTGGAATATTGAGAAAAGTAGAATATTCATGTCTCAAAGGTTATGATTAATTATATATCTCAAGTTCTTCCTCTGACTGCGAAGACAATTTTTGAAGACCATGTGAGGTTTATTAGAAATATCCTCATGTATACATAAATGAAGACAGGACACCTCATTTTGGGCAGATGGGACAACCTCAGGAGCAGCAAGGACTCACAAGCTATGGGCAAAGCAACCATGGCCTGGAAAAAAGATGAGTTTTTGACAAATAAAATGAATTTCTGCTCTATGTAGAAGTAAACATAGTTAACTCTTAGAGCTGTATAAATGTGTTGAAAATGAAAATTGCTTCAGGAAAGATTTAGAAAAATTCACAACTGAAAGAATAGAAGGAGATCTTTGTGTACTCTGGATAAATTCATGATCTTGGGGGACTGTCACAGTGAACAATAGGAGGCATCACATTTCCCTATAACAAGTCCCTTGCTAATTCTATCAGACAGAATATTCTGCTGGACGGACCATTGGCCCACCCTCCCCAGCACTTTCCATGATCTGATTGACACAGGAGAGCTCTTTAAAAAACAATCTCTGGGAACTCATTTACCAGAAATCATGCACCTTTGGAAATAAAATGAAGGGGTTTTATTCATTATTTTCCACATTCTTGCCATTGTAAAGCACCTGTGCCCTCACACTGTTCAGGAAACTGAAGCAGAACACTATAGACGCTACAGAGGCTTGTTTACTTCTGCATTTTCTATTTTTTGCCGAAAGGGTTCCCGTGGGCATCATCATGCCAACAGTGTGAATTCTCTCCTCGCAGATGCACAGGCCTTCCTTCTGGCCTTTCCCCCAGCCCCCTCCTAATTTACTCAGATGATGGCCACCAATGGGACACTCCCTTTGTCTGGCTGGGATGACAGATGGCAGAGTTTCCACCGGGATTGGCATTAATAGGACTCAGAGGGGCTTCCGAGACTGAATTGAGAGGCCATTCCTCTCTTGCCTCCAGAGACTTAGCATATCACATTTGAATCCATCTTTGCATTCACCTTATAGGTAAAAGGGAAGAGGGCAGAAAAGAGAATTATACAGTTGCATTTACTTTTAGAAGAACAATAGGCTTGGGCCAAAAGCTCCAGTGTGACCTAATCACTAACCATTTATCCCTTCTGTTCCTGAAATCAAAATTCTCAGAAAAAAATATTTTAACACACCCTTAGATAGAGATGATTTATTTTTATAAGCTCTAGCCCAGCTTATAAAATGAAAGCTCACACATACTGCAGCAAACCATCTGTCAAGGGGGATCCAGATGAGCTAAACAGATGCAACAATTCAAGTTATTTCTGACATTCATAAATAAAACTAGCTTGGAATCAGGATTAAAAAATACTCAAATCCTTAATGCTTTAAAAATGTCAATGGGAACTCACCGGTATCAGATAACCCTCTACATACACAGAATCTCATTGGGAGAAAGATTTTTTTTTCCCATTCTCTGCTTTCTCCTTCTTGAGGATTCAGAAAAGTAAATAACAGTAGAGAACTCAGAGTAGTGGATAAATAATAAGAGATCCCTCTCTTGGGATGCCTGATGTTTTTTAATTAAATAGGAAGCACAAACCCTGGATGAATGAATGGAAAAGTTTCAGGTAAAGATAGTGAGAGTTTATTGAGTGCTTAATACATGGCAGACAGTGTTTTAAGTGCCTTGTACATGTTAACTAAAATAATATAGCAACTCCGGGATAAGTACTAGTATGGTCTCCATTTAACAGATGATAAAACTGAGCCTCTAAGAAGTTCAGGAGCTGGACGAGAACCATATCACCACTCAGTAGCAGAGCTGGAGTCTATGCACCGACACTTTACATTCCATTTCCTCAGCATGCACAGAAGACCTTTCACAGAGAAATGATAGCTTCACAGAGAAATGATAGTTGAGGCTCAGTTAGAGTCATTCTTGACCCTAAGAGAACTCTAGCAGTCCTCATCCAGCCTCTTCTAGTGCAGAACAAAGACTGCAGAGAAGGCAACAGACAGAGCCATGAAGGGGTCTACAGGATCCCTTTCTACCCCTGGCTCCATCTTCATCTATGGTCATCCAGACCTTTCCCAGTCATGCTGTGCTTCAGAATCTCCTCCACTGGCCCCAGCTCTAAACGTTCTAGCTCCTGATAGACCTCTACCATATGCCTTTCTCACGGGCCACCCCATTTCTATTGAATTTTCTTTCTGCCCCTTGGCTTTTGTTTTAAGAGTTGCATATGAAAATAAATTAAAGCTGAGATGAGAAGAAATCTGACTAGAAAATGTTTCTCTGCAGCAGCATTTCTCTAGGTGCGGTCCTCTGGCTGCTTGCATAGACATAACTGGTGATGCTTGAGAGAACGGTAGATTCTAAGGTCCACCACATCCCTCAGACATCCAGCTCTGTCTGGGTGTGTGGCTGATGGAATTTTTTAATAAGCTCTCCAGGTGATTCTCATATATACTAAAGTTTGAGAACCACTGATGGCTAGAGAGCGTTTCATGCTTAATAAACCAAGTGGTAATACCATATTTGTTTATTAAGGAAAACAATCAAGTCTCTCTACGAACTCGGAAGATCGCTGATCAAGAGCATTTGCAGTGTACTTGGAAATTCATGGGCTAACTACTGAGCATATTAAAATCCAACATGTAGCACTATGTTTTGGAAATTTTACCTAGGTTTGCCCAGAAACCATGTCAGATAAAGTGAAAGGCCTTTTACAGGAGACTAGATGGTAATCCCAGAGTAGCCTCAGCAACTTTTTAGCCAAGTAATGGAACAAAGAGAGTAAGAAAAACAAGAGGGGGAGAAGTTATAACTTACTTTAGCCTCCTATCACTGTTTTCCTAGACAATTTTATCATAGATGGATCTGGGGAGGTACATGATCATCTTACCAGAAACTGAATTTCAATTGGTTATGCTGGATCCCTTCACCCCAAAGCCCACGTGAGTGCTATTTTATTTTGAATTTAAACTCCAGAATCTTCAATAGCCTTCCCAGCAGGTCCAGGCATCCAGTTATTCACTTGGCTCGAATCAGGAGACATTCTGACCTCAACTGTGGCTTCTCAATCAGAAAGGAATAGTTCTCAAAGATTAGCATCACGTGGGAAAGCTTTTCAAAAGTCCCATTCCCTGCCCATTGCCCAGGCCTACTCTGTAGGAATCATTAGGTTTGGCACCTAACAACCTGTATGTTTATAAAGTTTCCTGGGTGATATGTTAATCAGCATAACCAAAGCCTTAATTTTAACATCTTTCTACCTTCTGGAAAACTTTATTAATGTACAATCTCCAATACAAATACTTAGCTAGTCTTTCCTCCTTTTAAGTTTTTACAAAATAATACTTGGTGGGACAAAGGTTTAAGTCCAAAGGTGTAGAAGGCTCTACCTAGAAGCTAGTGACGCCAAAGGTTCAGGGACTCTTGTATGCGTGGTCCCCTTCCAAGGCACTGAATATAATTTTCGGTTGTAATTTTGTATTCATATTCTTAAACAGAGCATTCCAAATTGTGTAAGCTCTGAGCACCACATAAGTTGAACCTGCTGCTATCTATAAATGATGGCATGTATGACAAAGCTATGCAAAATAGCCCCAAATTAAATATACTTAACAACTTGAATTTTTTTCTTATCAATGATCTCTCTGAATCTCCCCCTCTCATTTTTTTTTTTAAATAAAAATGCTGATATTCTGCACTTGAGCCGTATATTTCTGACAGGGATTCTGATACTGAGTCCGAGATAATATTAGTGCCATGATGGCCTGGGACAAGAGCTGATAGCAGGAACAGATGGTCCAGGTGAAAGCCTACCCAGAGGGATATGATGATGCCATGTGCGTGATAGCTGTTTTAGAAGTCCAAGAAGGTAGCATGCTGCCGAGATTAAGTGGGGACTCTGAAACAACACTCTGTGACCTGAACTCAAATTGATTGATTTACCTAGTGAATTTAATAGATGGGCCTCATTCATTTTAAAAAGGAGAAGAAACCTGCTGCATCTTCCCTATTCATGAGCTCATTCTCCAATTTAGGAAGGTTGCCTCATGCTCAGCAAAAAACAGCCGTCAAGTTGGGAAGCAAAGGTTTTTTTGCAGTCTTCAGATGTTCGCGTTTTCTGTGCTCAGACTATTTTTATTCAGCAGCACAGACGGTAGTGTAAGCACAGATTTCTTCAGCAATTTTTATTATAGCAGGCGTGGGATCCTAGGCTGTTGCCCTTAAAACACACACATTCGCTACCTGCATCTGAACAGCTCGGGAACTAATGACATTCTTCATTTGATCATTCAGCTGTCTACTTCTTGTTTTAAAGAAAAAAAGGTAAAAAAAAAAAAGGAACTCTAGGAACACTTTTTTAGATGAGAATGACCGAGATGTCATGAAAGAATATTATAATAAATCGTATTATTTCAAAAGCAAGACACATCTAAAAATGAAATAATCTGAGGAGTCACAAGAGAATCACTTGAGACAAACACAAACTCTACCACAGAAGTAGGTTTTAATCAGATGAGAAGTGGTCAACCTCCCTAAAGGCATACGGTCTGATTGGAGCTCTAGGATACCTCTGTTTTAATTTCAGTAGTAAATGAAGAACAAAGCATAAAAATATCCTGAGCTATAGGTTTTGAAAAGGAAACCCACACAATGAACAAAACCAAGGTGGAGTGGTATATGGAGTATGACAGAAATAGCTAACTCTCCACACCAAAGACATGTTCTTCGCCTCTGTTAATCCTGTGCTACAACACTGGGCCTGACATAGGAAGTGGCTGCCCAACTGGGGACTACATCTCCCTACTCTCCTTGACTCTAAGTGGGGCCATCTGACTGGTTATTGCCAACAGAACGTGAGGGGAGGTGACATGTTTCTTTTCCAAGCCAAGGAGGTTAAGAAACAGGTAAGTTTTCTTAATCATTTCCCCCATTCTCTTTATTCTCATCTGCGTGCTGGATAAAGTTGAAATTGTTAAAGCCACCAGTAGTCTAAGTCCCAGAGTGACAGCCCAGAACTGCCAGTAGTTGCACTGTTAAGTGAGTAAGAAACAGAAAAATATTTATGTATGCCTCTAAAATGTTACCGTTTGCTTTTTTATAGCAGCTAGTATTACTCTAACTTGGAGACAAAAAATACCATGTTCAAAGTCATAACATACCTGTTATGTGAATATGATATTCTTCCTTGAAGATCTTCTGGAAGAAAGGGATCTTGAATTGCATATGAGGAGTGTGCAACCCAGGGAGATTTACATCGACATCTCCCATGAAATGTGGGAATTCCCAGTCCTGTCAGAAAAAATCAACATAAAAACGTATTTGTGATTTGTTTTGTACATAAACAGCAAAATACCCCAAATTGACTTTTTGTAAGCACTTATTTTAAAATCATTTAAATGCAACCAGCTGTTGGAGGCACCAGTTTTGTTCCATGATGGTTATTTTATGTACATTAGGTAGCGGTACGCATTCAAAATAAAAATTAAGTCATAACTTATTTCCTCAGCTTTTCTCTTTAATGTGGTAATAAGAAACCAATACAGAATTGATTTGCATCTATACATGTTTATATCTTTCATTTTAGAGAATTGATTTTAAATTTTTATCGAAAGGAAGTTGTCCATACTTTATAAATATGGGGTAATTTTGTCTCACTACTTTTTAAAACTATAAACCCTAAAACCGCATGTTTTGTGTAAGAAGACATGGGAAAAAGGATCTGATTCATTTAACCAAGTTCCTCAATTTACATCAAGGGACTTTTATTAATCGCCTTGGCCAGTAACTATATGGAATGGAAAAATGCCAGTCTCCTGTCCTGCTCTCCTGCAATTTCGCATCAATTCAAACCAAATGATGGAAGGCCTGACACACTAGCATGAGAGATGAATAGTGAATTAATTCCCAAATTGTTATTGGTTTTTCTTGTTGTGAAGGCAAATGAGGATATTTTTAGGTGTCTCACCTGCTCTTAGTTTTGAATAGAGGCAACAAATTAAAGTTCATAACTAACATGTGAGGGAAGAATGCACTAAATATAAAGAAATATTTGAGGTGGATCCAAAGGCACTAATACAGATCTTTTCACTTTTAATAATAAAATAATCACTAAATTATCAGTCCTGTATTTAGTGACTATTTTTAAAGAACCTGAATATGAAAAAATAATGGACAAAATACTACTTTAAGATTTCAATACATTATCTCAATATAAAAAAGTCAAAAATTTCCAAGACTTGTACATATGCAACTGATAGAGCTGTATCAATAATAAAGAGCCCAAATGTTACAGATTTCCAAGTCCCTTCACTCCCCTCTTTGCTGAAATTCCAATCGGGGAGAACAGGCCTTAAAGGAAAGGAGAATATGTGAGCAGTGGTAAGCAGAAAAGCTTTCAATGTCTATCAATTTCTTGATCTATGGATCACTTTAAAACACTAATAATAAATAAATATAAAGGGAAAATGAAATAATGCAACATCATCCGTGTCTATTGGTGTGAAGGAGAGGTCTTAGATCTTGATTTTCAGACCCCTGCAACAAATAGACATGTGATTTGGGAAGTTCAGAAAACCCAAAGCATTAAAACTAAATAAGTTTGAACATTTTGATCTAAAACATTAGTAGAAAATGAATTGGTAATAATATGTGTGAGGTATTGCATTTTACTAAAGTGCATTTGCTTTTATTATTATTATTATCGATACTGTCTTGTTTTTTCTATGTTATTTGCAAGACTTCTGCAAAGAGAACTGAAATTGAATTTGGCCTTTTGATAAATATAACTGACATCTCCCGTGAAAAATTATGCTTGGCAAGTAAAGAGATTGATAACCAAAGTATCTTTCACTAGCCCTGGATAAACAGCACACAGCACTTTCAATAGAGAAATTCTCTTTTTTTATTTCTTAGTTTAAGAAAGAGGATACTTCTTGGTAGTAATTGGGCACATGTGCTTGATATATCTTTTTATAGGAAAGATGTTCTTGGAATGTTCACATATAGCTTTTCATTCCATGAAACTAAAGTTTTCTATTGGGTATGAAATTGGTTTTAGTTTGAAAGTAATTTTTAGAGATTTCTTGTAGCCTGGGATCAAAATTTCATTCACCAAAAAATAGTTCCTCAATCATTTCCCACCTGTACTTGGAGAGAGAAAGATAAATTAAGGAAATGGAGAGGAGAGGAAAGAGAAGAGAAAGTATTGATCTTTGTTTGGAAGATGGCATTACTTGTCTTTTTTTTTTTTATTTTTAAGACACGATCGGGGCAGGGAGTTTGGGAGAAAGTGTGAGAGAAGTAGCTTATGCCATGTAAGAAATTTTAAAAACAGACAATTAATGAAAAAGAGTTCATACATCAATTCTCTTAGCTTCGCCCCTTCTACATTATTTTTTAATTGCATGCTACTCCACCATCTTGACCAGAACTAATTGCATCCTTCTACATTATTTTTTATAATCACCATGTTTTGCTTTTTCAAAACTCTTTTCTTTAGTCTTCTAACTCCCTGCCCCCATTCTTTTCCTGTTATACTAGTTTTTGTACTTCAATTCCTACTCTGCATATTTCTCCAGACCATTAATGAATCAGTGTAAATTCTGCCCTTATTTGACAGAGTGGAATGATAACAATACTAATTGCTACTATTTGCAGGATGTTTGGGGCTCATCTTAATGAAGAATGGGTATTTGGGGCTGGTAATATCCCAGTATTTATTTGAAGGAGGTAGAAAGAAGAGAGTGGATGGTGTTCTGAATCTCTTTAATTTTTTGTCTCTTTATTTATAAATTGAGGTTAAATATATCAATCTCACAGGCTTCTTGGGAGGATCAGATAATGGCTGGACAGCAAATAACACATTGCTGGAAACAGAGGAAAGAGACAGGGAAATGGCCAACAATCATGGCTGATTCCCCAGCATGATTCCAAGGTCAGGTTTATCCTGAGAGTGAAGCAGAAGAAACTGATAGGTCTGTTTTCAGGAGGATCAGGAGAACCCTGCTTCAGGGTCTAGATGAAAAAGGATGAAGGCCATCTTCTCCTTTCTGTCCTCATTTATTGCACAGCATAGATTTTTCATCAAAAGCTAGTTCCACGAGGAGATTTAAACTACTTTTCTCTACCTCCCTCCACTCCAAGAGGGCTCTCATTTTTATCTGACCCTAATTTGGAAAAGGAGATGAACTGTAACTCTTTCTCCACTAAGCAACTGTCCTGTGGATAGTTGGCTTCTAATCAGACTGATGAGGAAAATCTGACTAATGGATGGATGATAGCAAACATTGAGATTCTCTTGGCATTATAATTATGGATATATAGAAAGTTTCATACACAGATTGCACATAAACGTTATGAATGTCATGGATTTCTTTTCTTTCTGCATAAATGTAAAAAATATATTTTGAACACAAGATGTAACTATTGAAGTAAGAGAATGACGAGGCAAGATGTGATCAGCAACTAAGACCAGGGTAGAGCCAGGCTAATCCTGAGATTACATAGTATGAAATGTTCATTTATTTTGTTCTTCAAGAAATGTTGTATTTAGTAATTCAAAGCTCCCTTGTTACTTTCTGCTATTAAACCTAACAATAATTGCAGAGGTGTATCACATTTGTGGTTCAGGCGTATTGTATCACACACACTATTTCAGTTCTCATCAGTTCATGGCGATGAACAGATTTCCAACTTTGTATCTTGCTTCAAAGTAACTGAAAAACGGTTAATTTTCATTCAGATGGTCATATTTCCTATATAAAAAAGAGCAGTGCCATGATATATATCTAATCTTATTTTTTACATACTATGGTTTACTTTGCCTATAAAATAATTTTTATTACTTAGCAATAAAAATTACACTTGGACGCTGATGTTCAAATTACATTTGGATGTGTAATTTGGTCGGATATGTCTAAATGTGATTCTCTCCAAATGTAGCCTTATTATTCATGAACCGCATTTGGACAGAATTTCAGGACAATGTTAGGTATACAGGCAAGATGGTTTCAGGATATTCTGGATTCACCATTTCCCTATGTTTTCCCATTAAGATGCATGCCTCAGGGCCAAAGAAGAAAACTTGGTACAATGCAGAAGAACTCAAGCTTGAAACCAATACTGTTTTGAATTCCCCAATTGGCATTCAATTATTCAATTTCCCAAATCAAATGAAGAGACCTCAGTTCTACTTAGAGAAGCATTAGAGAATAAAAATGTAATAACACTGATTACCTTGCAAAACTAAAGCCATAGTATCAAAACAAAAGTTTTATTTTTGGGGTCAAAGATTGAATTTCTGTTTTTTTGAGGAAATTAAGAGATAAACTAGATTTTACTGAAAAGTATTGATAACCATTTAGAATAGAATTGATAATAGATTTTTAAATGTTAATAAAATATACCAATATTTTTCATTGTAATAATTTGTATATCTATTATTTAAAAGCATCAGATTACTAATATTAAGGTTTATATGAATTTAAAAGCCTCTTTACAGATATTTCTTTCCCTTTGTTATTCTCTATTCCTCCCATATTTTGGAACTGAATTTAGATCAATGAATATCAGAACATCATTCTTCCAAAAATGACCCCAGCTATAAAATGTCATTAGCTTTTCTGTGCTTAGCAGTGTCCTAGCAACAGAATTTTAGATGACAACGAACAGTGGTGGCCTGAAGAATTGTACTCCCGCTTTGGGTGATATTTTTGTTTCTTATTAAGAATCTCAAGTGCCTGATTTCTTTCGGCAACCCTACGCTTCTTCTAATTGGCAAAGTTGCCGCAGTATCACTTGGCTGAATAAATCCTTGGAAACCTTGACATATAGTAGATATTGCTTATGTGTTTGTGTATCCCCCATTGGAATGTAAGCTCTAGGAGCTTATAGGCTTTTTTCTTGTTTTGTTTATTGCTATATTTTCCATTACTGAAATAGAGCTCAACATATAGAAAGAACTCAAATATTTGTTCAATTGATGAACGGAGCTCTCTCAAAGTTAAAGGTATACAACAATCTCTTTTTGGTTTCATATACATGGACACTCAGGATGGATTTAGGTAAACAGTGACAACACAACAAATACTTTTTTTTGTGAATAATATTACACATCAACCTGAGATACATGATTATGAAAAAAACCTTTTCACTATAAACTAGGTATGCTGGAATCATATAGAATAACCCAAAGATTAGGCAATTAGCCAAAAATCACAAAGAAAAGGAGACAGGGAAAGAAAGCGGGGGCCAAATGTAAATATTATGAGATGAAGTAGTTAATGTTTAGGGAGTTAGTTAAAATTCTCATTGGGATAATCCAAGACATTTTTTTAGTGACCACCTACATATAAAGAAGCTCATGAGACATGCCCAACCAAGTCAGAGAACAAGAAACAAAATGCAAACCAACATGCGGTTAAAAAAAGTGGGGGATCATTTCTCACAGTGGAAGATTCCAGGAAGGTTGTCAAGGCAAGGCTGAATGTCAGGGGTACCCTGCGGTAAATGTGGAGGACGGACAAAAGAGAAATAGCAGGAGGTTACTTCTCAGAGGTCCTTTCCTCATATATTGTACTCTCATTTTCTCTTGATTTTCACTATTGCTTTTGTTTTCCCCTCAAGGGCAAATAAATTCCATCACCTCTTAGAGTTTTATCTCAGGAGGCATACAGGTTATTTACGAGACTCAAAATCTTTGGGAAAAAATCTTGGCTTTCTGATTGGAGTAGGATTTTGTCAACAAGTAGTAGAGATGGCAGATCTTATTCACCACTAAAACAAATCCAAGTCAAACTGTAAATCCTTCCTTAAAATGTTTAAAGATCTTGACTCACTCATGTGTTTTTGTGTATTGTAAGATATTGATGAACTCTCAAAATTATTGTTGCCCAAGAAATCTAATTTATCTTAAGGGCCTATTTTGTAGTATTTAATGTATTTTCTTCATCAATAATCTTTCTTACTTGTAAAAGACAATATGGATTTTCCTGGCTAATTCTGAAGCCAATGTACATTAATAAGATATATTCATGTCTATGAAAAAAAGCAAATAAGTCATTCCCAGAGTAGATTTCAAAAGTAAATGTATGTTTGTCACTTTTAAGAGACCTTACCAGGAGGCTCTATCAAGAGATCAGTAGGTTTTTTTAAAACAAGCTTTATTATAACAAGACACCTTGAAAGCATTACTTGTTTAAGCACCAAGTTGAAAGTGTCTGATAAAATGCACTGGGCCTCATTTACAGATGCCCTGCCCTTGCAGACTGATGTGATGAAGGACAAAATAAAAGTCAGTCTTGTAAGTGTTTACAACTAATAGAAATGCATCATGTGGCACCTAGGAATAATGAGAAATCAATATCCCTCACTAGGGCAATACGGTTCACCAGTACATGGGAAATACTTGACATCTTAGAGACTTCTATGGGTGTTGTCGGGGAGACAAGAAGACAAACCATTGGCTATGACAAGTTGCTGATAAGTGAAGTTGGTGCAAAGTCTAAAGAAATGCACTGTTCCAACTCCAGCTTCTGGATAGTCTTCCATTGGTCATCAAACGACAACTATCTACTTTGCACCTCTTAAGAAGAATAAATATTAACTATATAATAAATTGGCATATTTTTTACTTAAATGAGAACTCCTAATAATATGTCTTTTCCTAATAAAGAATGAGTGATATCTAGTGGAAGGAAGTTATTAGACAACACACTTTCACGTTATTTCTCAAACACTGGCTGCAGTTCAACAAAACGTAGCCATTGCTTATTCTGTGCTCTATTGTATTTGTACATTTGGTACAAAATGTCACTGCTTCAGTATCTGTTCTGGCTCTATGCATGCTGCCAGTAATGGTCACATTCAATTGTCTGAATGACCAATTTCTTCTATAGGTTATAGAGGAAAATTAATTGCATACTGTCAAAGAGTAGATATTGTCCTTGGTACATTTTTATTTAATATTGAGGTCATTTCTCTGTGAAAAATAATAATAGTGGAGATCGGTGGGTAAATATAATTCAATATAAAAATATTCACTTCACAAACAAAAGAGTTTGAAGTTAATCTAAATATCAGGTGGGCGGTTAAGGTGAATAACCCCTAATGTTTCTTGCAAAGGGTTCATTTCTATACTTACAATTTTTTGTCAGAAATGTCTCATGGAGCGTATATTCTAGTTGGGAGACAGACCAGTAAATCAGCAAATAGCACTATAATGTGATGTCAAACAGTGATAAATGCTCTGAAGAAAATAAAGCAGTGTAAGGGGGTGGGTGCTAGTTTAGTGATTCAAAAGAACACTTCTTTGAGGGTGACCTTTGTATGAGCACTGATTGGCATGAAGAGCAAGCCGTGCAAATCTCTGGAAGAGGAGCAGATCAGCCAGCAGGAAGAGCCAATGTAAAGGTCTTGAGGAGAAAATGAGATGGGTGTTTCCAAGAAACATAAAGGTTAGAATGATTCAAGTAGTGTAGAGAGGTTACAGGAATAGAATGGTAGGCCGGCTAAAGGAAGAAAGAAGACCAGTTAATTTGCAGTAGTTTAGGTGGTTAAACAAGGGTGGTCAGTTGTTCAGATCAAGATGTATTTTGAAGGTATCACCAACTGAATTTTTCGAATTTACTGGTTGTTCCAGCAACTGGTAAATCATGGTAGTATTTACTGAGATGGGGGAGATTGGGAAACCAATACATTTATAGAAGATGGATAAGTGGGTAAGATATCCAGAGATCTACTTGGAACATGCTCTTAGACATCAGGTGGAGGTGTTTCGTTAGTGTAAAATAAATTTAATTTTGGTAGCAGCAGTCCCCAATCTTTCGGGCACCAGGGACCAGTACTCCTATGAGAATCTAGTGCCTGATGATGTTAGGTAGAGCTGAGGTGGTGATGCTAGTGCTGGGGAGAAGTTCCAAATACAGATGAAGCTTTGCTTGCTTGCCTGCAGTTCACCTTCTACTGTCTGGCTCGGTTCCTAACAGGCCATAAACCTAACCAGTCCAAGGCTTGGGGTTTGGGGACCCCTGGAATAAGGGACTCTGAGACCTGAGATTCTTTTTTTATATTTTCAGTAGCTCCTGCAATGACTAATTTTAAAAGCTGGTGTGCACCAGTATGGACACACTGGCTATTTACAGCTGGTGTCTATTCTGATTGGGCAGCATCCATTCTGATTGATCAGTACCTCCGTTGTACCAGTAAATATTCTGACCATCACTCTTTGTGAAGTCAAGATGGCTGCTTTTCTGAAAAAACAAAGCAATACAACACTGAGCTCAGTTTATTGTGTCTTGCAGGCAGCAGGCTTTTGGAAACAGTAGCTCTGTACCCTGTGTGGTTTCCTTCTCTTTTCATCTTTCTTAGTAAAGACTTCAGATTCTGGAACAATCATGAAGTCTCTGCCTCTGACCTCCATGGACCACCCAGAGATAACATGAACAGAAAGTAAAACCTTTAGAGCAATGGATTTGAACTGGCAGATGTTCCATGCTTTTCTTCAATGAGTTTTAGGTCAAGAGTGTTCATCCTTTGTGCTCTAGAGAAAAATTATCATCCCTCAAGTAAGAAAGCAAAGACTAGAAACACAAGATATATAGGAGTCAAAGAGGACAGAGGGATGGAAAGAATAAAATACATTTTATTGTTTGTGAACTATATTTTCAGTGAATTGAAAAATTTTCTGAAACTATTGCTACTCCAGAGGTCAAACTAAAATACATCGTTTTCCTTGTTGGGCACCTGTGGGAGAGATATTCCACCACCCTTAGTGTCCTTTTGGAAAACACGTTTACATACCGGAGTAAAGAAGTCTTACATGAATATTAGAGGTTGCCTATCTTTATATTGACACGATCATTCACAAAAGCCTGAAGTGACTACAGTGTGCTTGGCTTACAGATTCTACGTAGCACTAATGGAGTGAATGTGAAGTCTACATTTCTTGCAGCCGTTCTCAATAACACACTCAAGTTCCCCCACAGGATGGCATCACACTATTATTCAACTAATTCAACAATTATTCAACTAATTCAACAATTATTCAATGGCGACTTTATGTAAAGCATTTATTCTCAAAGGATATCAAATGCCATTAATAAGTAAACTAAGCTCTTTCTTTTACAGTTAAAGACAACAAGAGTCAAAGGGGTTACAGGACTCTTCCCAGACCGCCCAACAGACTGCTGAGAGAGAAGAGAGCAGATGAAATTTAATTGGTAGCCCCTGAACTGTATTTCACTGCATCCTCCTTATTGAGAACCCCATTTAGGAGAAAGAAAACTCAATTTAGGAGATCAAAATATGTTTTCATATTTTATTCAGACTAAGCAAACCAACATTTGTCATGACCTTGCTCTGTGTCAAGCATTTGATCTACTGTAAACCAGGGAGGCTTGTTCTCATTTTATAAGAGAGTAAACTGAGGCTTAGAGAACAGTCAAGTAGCTTGCCCAATGTAGCACAATTGGTACTGAAAGGATTTGTACCCAAGTCAGTATGATTCCAAAGAGATTTGCGTATACCATATGAAGCTTTTTCATGACATTTTTCCATCAGGCTCTCATGCTGCAATTATCTTTCCACCTACAAGCTAACTATCACACCAGCATGTGTTTCCGTTTGATGCTAACTTCTATATGTGATGGTAAGTTTCCTTTTAGTGGTATATTATAGTTCATCTTGAAATAATATTTCCTTAGAATAATTTTGCTACTTGCAGCACCTGGGGAAGGAATCCTGTCTAACGTCCATTGCAAAGTCAAGAAATGGCAGTGGGTCTATGTTTATCCTGTAAGTCACTGACAAGCCCTGCAAAATATGCAGGCCAAGATGCATATTTAACTCTAAATATGTTATGACCATCTTAGAATTTTTACTGCCAATGCATAGATTTGACTCTAAACTTAGAATATTTCTAGTAATGAATACTATCTTCCCAACTTCTTTGCATTTCTGTTTTCTTATCTGAGGATATTTTCCATCATATTTAGATACTCTGATGGCAGACTCCTATATCATTGCATTGGAAAACAGGATGGGTTAGGGGATGATTTAGTGTCCACTAGTGATGACTATCAAACTTTTCAACTTCCTGAAAAGACACAACTTTTATGTTTCTTTGGAAATATGATGGTAAGACTCGTGCTACTAACATATCATGGCTGCACATATTAAGTGATAAAATTTTATATTATGTAGATGACTCAAGGCAGAGCAAAGAACACAAGAAAGAAAGCTATAGGGAATATATATGTGCATAGCAATCTAACTATTTTATCTCAAGTCTTCCTTGTTCTGTATGTCAGTAAACTAAGGTATTGTGTTACTGGAAGCCTCTCATTTCAAGGATTAATTCTTCTGGCTCATAATTATAATCTGTAGAAGATGACACAAGTTCCATAAATATAACATTATTAATAGTTTTATTCAAAGCCTTTCTTGATAATTGATTTGAAATAGAATTATTAGTGTAACCAACATTAAAAAGTACATCTGTAATGTTATGAGGTAGAAGTTCCATATAATATCTGTGTAATATATCAAAGTTCTAATGAAATGTGTCATATTTAGAAACATTACAAATAATATCCTTGAGCATATGTGGAAATGAAGTAACAGTAGGCCTTGGGAGGGTGGAAAAAATTATCAGAAAATAACTTTATGCTACCTCAGGATAATAGCTCATAAAATTTTTATTCATAAAAATTGGTAAGCCTTTGGTTCTGAAATTGACTTTAAATGCACAGAAAAGCTACATGAAAGCAATCCTAAAAACTAAACATAAAACATAAAATTTTGCCTTTAGCACTAGATTGTAGTTGGTGAGTCATAGGTAAATGTGAAATTATTACATTTGCCAGTTGCCAAAGGCTTTGCTTTATGGATATCTGCAACATATACACATAAATCAATTAATATGTTATTTTTCCTATATAAACCCGAGTACTCTTGATTCATTACCTCTCACAAGAGGAGAAATTGGCAAATCAACATCATTATGAAACTGTTCAGGCAATAGACTATCTTCAGAAATTAATTTCTGACAAAAGTTCCAAATTGTTTTGCAAAAATATTATTTGCTAATTGATGCCCACCCCAACTCCCAACTCAGAAATACTGGGACTTTTGATATTGTGTTCCCCTTTTCAATAATAAATCCACTGTTTAACAACCACACACACAGATTAAAAGCTTCAACTAATCATGTACCATTTGCCTTTCAATACAGAAACATGATCGCCTTAGCAAGAAATGGGAACTTCTTCAAATATCTTCTTTGGGAACAATACATACAAAGAATGTTTAGGTGTTTTAATGCAAACACCTGCAAGGTTGGCTAATTAACTAAGAATCAGTGAAAGATTTCTTCAAATGTTCTCCTGAACTTTAATTACAAACAATATGAAAGAATAAATATTATCATAATGCACAAGTGTTCTTTTTTTCCAAATCCATGGTTTCTGATTTAGCATGCTTTTGCTGACAATTATATAGCATGAGCAATAGATTACTTATGCTATGATCCAAAATAAAGAGATGCCCTCCAAAGTTATTTAAATGTAAGGAAATACATTCCCTTTGCTAATATTAAATATTCTGCCAGGCACTGTAATTGATGAATGTTATGACAACAGCCACTGTTCAATGAGCTAAATGAAACAGACCCTGCAGCAGGCGTAGCTCTTTACATACATTTCCTTATTTTATCTCTAAAACAATTCTACAAAGTAGATTTTATTTTTGCCATTTTGTAATTGTGGAAACCAAGGTTCAGAGAAGGTACCTGACTTACCTACTTTAATATAGCTAATAACTGGAAGAGTAGGAGCCAAACCTAGATCTGTCCAACCCTATACAAACCCAGTGGTGTTCCTTGTACTACACCCATAAAGGTGAGAATTTAGATTGTCCTGGCTCTAAATGATGTATTACTGTCTTGGTCTACTCATTGTTTCTTTTTTTCTCCCTTGTTGAGCCCCCAAAGAAGCTACTGGATTATATAGAGATGCTTGTCCACACTTATTTGTTTCTTCTCACTGCTCCCAACTATCTTTGATTCCCACATTTATTATCTTCCACTGAAAGTAGCTCTTGCTTCCGCCACCAACATTTCTAAGCTAATACTTGTTTTGCTCCACTGGTTAACAACTAATCCCTTTTCTTTGCTTAAAAAATTTATTTTCTTGTTTTTTCTTTTCATGCCATCATCTTTTATATATTTTTGCTGAATATTTGTATACTCAACCATTGTTTGTGTCAGTGCCTCTTCTAAGCATTGGTGATACAGCAGTGAAGCAAGTAGACCTTGTTCTAGGCTCTGCCTTCAGGGAGTTTAAAGTTTGAATATAGCATAAATGCATAAATAGAATAATTTCAGTAAGTGATTGGTGCTAAAGAGCAGATGAACCAGGATGATTGTTTGGCAAAAGCAACTTTAGGTAAGGTTAGAAAAGTTATTTATGAGGATAGAATCTCTCCAGTGACAAGTACCAAGTGCTGTGATGTGTGCTATGTGTGCAATAAGGACCAAAACAGATCTATAGGTTCTCCACCACCAAGTAGCTCAAGTCTGGAGGGTGTAAAAGATCAGTGGACTAGTGGAATCAAGTAAGTGGTAATAAGCCCCGTGAAGGAAATAAACTAGGGACTGAGGAAGAGAATAACAAAGAGGTCACTTGGGGTGGTCTCTTGGAAGACTGACACCTGAGTTGAGAACTAAGGATGGGAATGATCCAGCAACACAAAAAGCAGAGAATACTTAGCAAAGCAGGTGTTCAATTATCTACTTTTGCCAGGTACTTTTCCAGGTCCTAGGGATACAAAGGTGAACAAAAGCCCATGTGTATCCTGATTTCTTGAAGTTTATGGTCTAGTAGGGGAGTTAGACATAAATCAAATAATTATAGAAACAGACCTTGGTACTTGTGGGTTAACTTGTGTGACCATGCCCATCCATCATTCACTTAACCACCAAAAGTTGAGAATTTTTGATATATATAATTCTTCTTGGTTATTTTCCTCAGTGCCAGCACCAAAGAATGATAAACCAGTGCATGGTGTTCATTATCTTTTCACATTTATATGTTGATTATATGCTACTTGAAGGTACACTTCTTTATATATCTCTCAGTCCTTAGCATAATGCTAAACATATAGTAGGAAGCAAAAATTATTTGTTTATTCACAAATATTTACTAAAGGCTCATTATGTGCCAAAACTGTATAAGGCTCCAGGATACCAAAGATATAAATAAAAATTCCTGCTTCTAGGAAACTCATTTTCTGTAGAAGACGTTAATAAGCTAAACGTTACTTACAGAGTAAGATAGAAGCCTTATAATAGAGTCATGAAACAAGTTCTCTATGAACCTACTGGGGAAGGAGCCCCTCATTTAAACTGTGAGAGAATGAATAAATTAACCAATGATTCTTTATCTTCTATTTCACAGTTACCACAGGCTGCTGAGAGTATGTAGCTTATCGAAATGTTGTAGACATAGGATGTAGCCATATAAATTGCTCATCTTTGCTATAATTTGTGGATTTTTTTTTTTAAAGAACCAAATGGACTTTTCTTAGTAACTTTGGTTTATCTAACTTTAGGTTATCTAAAGCAAAAGTTTTGTGAGCTAGCAGAAATATTTTAGGTGTCTCCTATTAACCTGAGTCAACTTGCGACACTGCTTCCAAATATACGACTGATAAAAATGGGCATACAACTTAAGATTATTAAGAATATTATTGAGAAAAGTGATTAAAACTTTAAGATTCCCAAGTTCATGGTTAAGGTTGTATGCCATATTCATATTTAAGCTACTATTGACTACATACTCTAGTCATCATTTAGATTGATTGCCATTTGGAGTAACATTAACCAGGCAATTTCCTTGGTCAGTATTTACATCACACATCAATATTTTTTCATGTATACCTTAACTAAAGCCAATATTTTTTATTCTTGACTCTTGAGGTAATTACTTTGGTAAATGACTATGGCATAAATCAGATAACCACATAACAACTCACCACTGAAAACAGTTATGCGCATATCATTTTCCCCAATGCCTCTATAATTAATAAGAAAACTTTAAAATCTTATTTACTTTCATGAAATGGGACTTGAGGTATTGGTATACACACACATACTTCTAATTATTTTCAGAGAATATATGACCATGTAAATTAAAATCGAGGGCAGAAATTACCTGTTCTACCTAAATAAATTTACTTTTCTATATCTGATACAAATTTATGCTTTCTTTGAGATTCAACTTTCTCTTTTTCATCTGGTTTCGTATGATCAAAGTAATTGAATTGAAAAAAATTAAGATGTGATGAAAAATAAAATCAAACCACTTGTTTGTGCACAGACAAAAAATTAATTACTTTTTCACTTTTGAAGTAGCTGCTTTGCCAACTTACAAATAAATGATCTTTAGATAAAATTATTTTCATATTTTTTTACTTATATGTTAATTTGGGAGTATTTTTATACAGTTATGTTTTAACATACTCATACATTCACATTATTCTGATAATTCTATAAGTGGGAATATTTTCTGCCAAGGAAATAACTTAAAAAATGAAAAACATGCATAAAGATAGATTTCAATTTAATGTTATTTAATATGGTGAAAAAGTAGAAACAACATTATGATAAAAGAAGAGTAAAATAAATTACGCTACATCATTCCATGGAATATAATATAAGCTTCTCAGAATTATAATTATGCAAACTTTATGTTATCATGTTAAATAAAAAAATCATAATACAAAATTGAATATGCTATAATTCTAAATGTAATCTTGCAGATACCCAGTAAAATAAAATGAACAAAAAACTAGGAAAAGACATGAAGATAATATACGAAATTTGTTGTTACTGTAGTAAAATTACAGATGGTTTTAAAAAAACCCTTGGTTTTTAAATTTCCATAGTGATCATACATTATTTTAATTTTGCACACAAATATTTATAAATACATTCTAAACACTTTCCCATTTTACAGAGTAATTCCTTTTTTTGGCTTTCAATTTCTCTTTAATTCTAACATAGTCAATTTTTTCCCTTAAACTATAACCTTATATCCTCTTATAAATCTTGCTTTTATTCAATCTTGCTTTTATTTACTTTCAGTTGAAGCAATTCCCTTTCAGCTCTAGGTTCAAAGGGGATATAATATCACCCGCATTCTCTCAATGTTCCCAGTGTGCTGTGAGATTTAATGAGATAACATCCATGCAGCACTTTATGCTCCTTAAAGAAAGGTGCTGTATAAAAACAATGCATTATAATTATTTATGTTATTATAAAACCCACAGAGATATTAGAGCTACAATTTAGCACAAGCAGACGGCTAGACTAACTCCAAGTGCAGGCTGGGCAATGTCCCTTAATGCTAAACTAGAAGGAGGAATTCCAGGGGTAGAAGGAAGTTGCTCCCTGCACTTAGAGCACTTAGCAAATCCCCAGTTACTCTTAATGTTAAAAATAGGGTATTTTGGTTTTAATGTACAATATTCTAAAAATTACAGTATGTCATTTATGTTTACTTGATATACCACTCCCCCATCTCTGCTTAGTTCTAACTGAATATAATTATTTATGGGAAGTAAACTTACAGAGCCAGCATCAAAAGGCAGATATTACTGATTACTAGAAATCATCAGATGATCCAAGCACAACACAGCTTCTGAATTGAATTAAATGTCATTTAGTATAGCAACCTCTATCTTATGCACGAATAACCCCAAACCAGCCGCTCACAAGTACTTAACCACTCTCTGAGCATTTCTAGAGAAGGGACACTTTTTTCTTCCTAACAAAAGCTCTGACTTAAGAATATCTGACTCTATATTTCGCCAGATCCTGCGCTCCTGTAGTTCTGTTTTCTAAAGCCACACTGTCTTTCCTCTGACTTAGTCATTTCACTGTGCTTCTTTATTCATTCATCTAGTCAACACTTATTCCGTAGCCATTGTGTAGGCACCCTGTGAGGCTCCGGGGAAACAGAGGATTATGACACTTCTCTGTCCTAGAGGATTTCACAGTCCAATGGGGACACAGACACCAAGATAGAGAAACAATCATAAACACTGTGAGTATGATGTTGAAGGGAGGAAGTAAAGTGCTAGGGACAGAGAGGAAGAAAGAAGTAATCCTGCCTTCGAACATTTAAGAAGCCTTCCCAGAGAAGGTGATTTTTGTCTTCTGTTGAAAAGATGACTAAGATGGCTAAGATTTTGCCAAGTGAAGAAATTGTGAAAAAGCTTAAGAATAGATATGAATGGGCCAGGTTCATGAGAGAATGGTGAGAAGTTCAGTGTGACAGAATCTAAGTGGTAGGGATGAGACCGAGAGGCAGTGTATCAGGGCTTTATTTTCCATGCCTACAAGATTGAACTTCATGCCATATGCAATGGAGCCAACAGAGATTCTGGAGCTGATCAGCTCTGTCCTTAGGGTGATGACTATAATAATAACGTAAATAGATTATTGACTAGAATAGCAAGAGCCTCTAGGCAAGACATGATAAGGATTTATAGTCCAGTGGTAGAAAGGAAGGAGTGAGATTTGAGAACTTAATAATGACTCTTATATCAATATATTGGAAATGAGAACCAAGGAGCAGGAGAGTCAAGAGACTGAATAGATGGTGACATTAACAACAATGATGACGACGACAAAACAGAATATCCGAGGCAGATCAATCTGGGGAGAATGGTAAGATAAGAAACTAAATTTTGACTGTAAATAGGAGGTTCCCATATGATATTTAAGTGACGATGTCCAGACAACCACTGGGAATATGGATCTGTTGCTTAGGGAAGTCAGAGCTGAAAATAAACTGGAAAAAAATATCCCAAATAAAATAAACAGAATGAAATAGTTTAGATGAACTCAGCTGAATAATGAGGCATTGTGATCTCCCTTATTCTGTTAATATTGTTATTTCTTCCTCAGATGCTATTGACACCATGAACTCATTCAGAAGACAATAATGTAAATGTGAAATGAAGGAGCTTAATTTAACTATGTTTTGCTCCTTTACAATTTTGTATTTGGGTTTAGTTTTGTTGTTTGATGAGTATAGTTCTTATCTGTTTTACAGGTAATCTTGCAATTTGTCATTCTTATCTAATCTTATCACACTAAACTATCTTCCCTAAGACACTCTCCAGAGGAAAAGTAACATGGCATTTCGGGACCTCTTAGTCTTAAAAATTACCCCTCCATACTCACTATTTCTGGGGAATCAATCAGTGGGTCTGACAATTGTACACAAACTTGGTTCTCTTTTTACCAAGCAGCATCTGCTTTTTCTATTTTATTTTATTTTTTCTGACTCACAACAGACAGCGACCACGACCACAGAAAACAATATCTATGAACCTGCTGGGAAAATGTTGGAAAGCCACTGAGGATTCTAATTACCTTTTTGTGGAACTCTCTTTCCACCACTAGAATTTGCTGGTTTTGCCTCCACTTTAATGCCAAAGATATTTTCTGTTCTGCCTCTTCTCCAGGTCTGGCATTAGGCTGATCTGGCCTCAGGCTGATCTGGCCTCCTGCTGCAGTCATTTTTCCTGTTCTACGTACTCCATTCTTCTGGTGCTATATATAGGCTACTTTTATCAAGCTTCTCTCTGTCAACTTACTATTCCCACAGGATGGATTACTTCCCAAATACTATGCAATACATCATGCAAATGGACTCTTGGCAGGCTGATCTGAGGGTTTTCCATACAAATCTGATCATATCTGACCCAAAGTAAATACGGATTAGGTAATAATGGGTAGTGCCACACATCTCAAGTGGAATATAGCAGACTCCCCTTATCTGCCATAGATATGTTCCAAGACTGCCAGTAGATGTCTGAAACTGTGAATAATATAAAACCTTAATCAACTTCTTTAACTCTGCTGGAAAATGTGACAGCAGCTTCTTCCTCGGAAGAGGCAGCCTCTCCAGTAATTTTTATATTTTTCATTCCAAACCTATTCCTGAATCTGTGTAACCACCCCTTACTTGCAGTTAATGCCTTGGTGTCACTCGTTTCAGAGGATTTGCTGCTGAAGTCTTGCTCAGTACTTTCTGGAACAATATCTTGCCATGAATTGGAACATGTTTTCTGTTCATGTCTTTCACCCACAAATTTAATGCCTTTTCCTTAAACACGTAACACACATTGTAGCCATAACTTTTGCAGTTTGAGGCATGACAGCAAAAACTAACACAAACTTATTTCCCTTCTTCATGATTTCATGGATAGATGATTTGTTCTTACCATAGATCTCAGCAACCTCAGCATATGATTTCTTTTCTTTCTTTATTAAGTCTAGAACTTTCACCCTTCACATAAAGGAAGCACTTTATGACTCCTCTTTGGCATATCCCACTTTCCAGCATCACTATTCTTGTGCTTTGGGGCCATTATTAAATAAAATAAGGGTCACTTGAACACAAGTACTGAGGTATCTCAACAGTTGATCTGATAACCCTGGTGGCTGTAAACAAATGGGTGGAGAGCATAAACAGCATGGAGACACTGGACAAAAGGATGATTCATGTCCTGGGTGGGACATGAGATTTCAACAGAATGGCATACACTTTAAACGTTATGAATCTTCCATTCTTCTGGAATCTTCTATGTAATATTTTCTGACCTTGACTGTAGGTAACTGAAACCATGGAAAGCGAAAACTGTGAATAAGGGGGAACTGTTGTAACCGGAATAGGGTCTATGTAATCTCCAAACAGTCCACGGAAAGGAAGTGTCAAATCAAACAGAGCTAAATCTCTTTATATCTCAAACTTTCATTTTGAGAAATTCAGAACACTGTCTCATTATTAAATTTAAACAGAAATTTGATTATTCTAAAGTAATATCAACCAAAAGATGGAGATAGATTTCTAAATAAATATATAGAGCTGAAGAGACCAACTTGTATAAGAAAAAGTCATTTTTTAAATTATCATGCATCATTTAATTTTTACAGCATCATGCATGAAATTTTAGTTACCTCATCCTCTGGAAATAACAATAAAAAGAGCACGACATATCCATTTACTTTGGGTCTGCTGATTTTATTATTTTTAATACTAATAAAAAGTTATATATTGTAAGTATGCTGGTCAGATTAATTCAAATTGCATGTTTTTCTCAATAATTATAGTTCTGTACAGAATTTTCAAAGAATTGAGAAGACGTAAAACTTCTTCCTATGACTAGTTCTCTTTACAGCTTAATACTACTAAAAATTGTTTGCCAAATTAAAAGCACTTTATTTTCTATTCAGTGAACTGTTCTTTTTACAATTTACTGTACATATACATCTGCCTTAAAGAAAAGAAAAAAAACTAGAAGAAAAAAGGCAAGAAAAGTGAATAAAAATTAAAGGAAGATAGATCTGTTCGCAAGCCTCATATCTGACCCCAATGCAGAAAAGGATTTACTGAGAGCAATTGCTGGGCAATGCAATTTCAGCTTTTTTATGCTCCTGTGATATATCTACCAATGCCAGTGCTGTGTAGAGAACAGGAACATTATCCTGAAAGCAGTTTGGTTTTCAGAAATCACTTAGGATGAGCTGTCAAAAATACGCTGAACCATACTCTAATTGCTAAACTCACTTGGATTTTGACAAATGCAATAGTTTGGTTTGAATTTTTAAATAATTTTTATTAAAAACCCACAAGCAAAATGTCATCAGTCTTTTCCTGTGCAACACAAATCAAATCTCGGTATCAGAACCAGAATTTATCAGTGGGCCTTGAATGAATAAAGTATGTCAGGCAAGTCTTTCCTAAGGAAGATAGGCTATTCGCAGCAATGAAGTATTTTTAGAAGAGATTAAAAAATAATTTTAAGGATTTCTAAGAAAATATCAACGATATAGGCATATAATTTGGAGAAGAACTGGGTTTGTTGAAAACACAATCCATTGACTAGCTACTTCTCTACCCATCCCGTATTTCACTCCCTTAAATTGACATTTGAAGCTGAGATCATTGTGCGTGACCTTTGTGGGACACCATCTTTGCTTTCCCAGGCTGAATTAAAGGTACCTGCGTATGGCAAGTTGGCCAATTTTGTCTTTCATCTCTGCTAAGTTGTAATAACTTGAAGCTAGGTCTATCTTACTCATCTTTTATGTTCTAAGCACCTAACAGTGTTGAGGACATAGTAAGAAGACAAAAAATTGTCAAAATAATGAGTGGGCAAACTGCATTTTGCTAAATTGGGAGAAAATGACAGACGAAGCCCTTGGGGAGGGAAGGGTACTACTTTCAAAATACAGCACTTTTCTGGGAACTTAAAATACAGATTGCGAATATATTCTCATCTGGAGTTGCAGAGACCAGCACCCAGTACTCTGAAATTGATCTTACAGGAATGTCAATTGCCTTGGTATGATTAATAGTAGAGGGACAGAACAAGCATTCGGAAAGGAGCAGCTTGCACTACTTAAACCAAAACATACCAAACGAATCTAATCTTTTCTATTACAAATTCTGCTAAAGCACCCTGACAACTTGATTCAAGTTTTAATAACTGTTAAAATAACTACCTCATTTCTATTTTACTGAATGGGTGGCTTTCTTTTAACATGTGGTTGTAGTAAAGAAATTTACTTATTGTTTGTTTAAACAATAGATGATTAATTTGTGTAACAGAGGCCCCAGAGAATGAGTTAAATTGATCTGTTATCTATCAACTTTCACAGAAAAAAATGAAACACAGGTTTGTGAAAGTTTGAAGATACACACTCCATCATATTTTTAATCTAAGGCTTTGAAAATAAGGAAATTGTATCATCGGTAATGGTCTAGTATTTTAAGAGGGGCAAAAATGCTCCTCTTAAAATGCAATTTGTTTGAACTCCTGTACCAGTGGATCTCTGTTAAAAATATTATGCTTGATTAATGATCATTTTTTTTCTTTCAGTACTCACTGTTATTGCGAAAGGCTTTCAACCAAAGCATGTTGTTTTAATGATATCACTGGCACAGTACTTTAAACCTGGACATATAGGTTAGAGTATAATGGAATCAGCTCTCTAACAAAAGCAACTCTCTTTAAGGATGTGAAAAGAATGAGCCTTGTAGAGAAAAATAAACTCTGGTGAGAAAGCTACATTTTAATGGTCCCAATGCTTTATCGTGCAGTTCCATTTATGTCTTGAGCTTTTCGTAATTTGGTCTTTCTTGTCATCACTACACTTTCCCCAAAGGTACAAATGTCTTCTTTTCTTAATTTAAGACAAAAACCCCAAGTGAAACAAAATGCCTTTACCTTTGTTCTCTTTTTTACTAGAACTACGTCTAGTATTAACTTTCCAAAGAAAATTGAAGAAAAAAATAAAAGGTCTAAACACAGAAAATGCGAAAAAAAATGTTTTAAAATGTATGTTTCAGAATTGATAGTAATTTAATGTCATCACCTACTAGGCACTAAGAATTTATTTGGTGTGCTCTGTTTTAAAGTCAGCCTTGATCATTTGTGAGATGTTCTTAGTGTTAAATGTTTCTGTTTTAAGAAAATCTCTGTGAAGCAGTTTTTATAGCCTTCTGACATGAAACATATCTACTTCTAAAGGTTTTTCTGGTTTTATATCACAATGCCATGGTAGGATTCTAACTAGAAGCTGTAATTTTTATTACTCCATTGGACACTATTTGTTTGTGATTAACCCTCTTAATAATGCATTAAAAAACAAAACAAAACAAAACCCTCTAAGGCCGTGGTGCTCACTCTCCACTCATTGGGTTCCACTCTCACAGAGTCACCTCAGTTGCTCTACAGTGAGATTAAGATGCAGGTATTTTTTTTTTTTTTAATTCTAATGTGCAGCCCATTTTGAAACTATTGTTCTAAGAGCTGAGTAAAATTTAGAGGAAAAATTCTGATAGGGGACATTTAATGGTTTTTGACTATTTCTCTGAGTTTTCCAAAGTGTTGTCCTATAATTTTGATCCTGTAATTGCTCTTGTAAAAAAAAAAAAACAAAAAACCTCTATTATTAAGCAAAACACAATGTTCCCTGAAAGGGAAGTGAACATCTTACTTTAAGGTTGTTACCACCATAAATTCTCTTGGGAACAGAGCCAGATTTAAGCAAATTACTTAACATGACGATTTTTCTCTCCAGAGCTCTCCTATGCTCAAAGATGGAAGATTTGGGGCTTACAATGCGAGAGAATTTCCTACATAACAACACATACACGCACACACTCACTATTAAAATCGTGAGGTTATATTGAAAGACAGGAATCATTCAGAGAAACTAAAACCTTTTCCTCTGTGAATACTTAAAACTTAAATGCCCTTCAACCCGAGTATTCTTGGGAACACACCTGAGATTTTTATGATTCTATGACAAATTCCAAATTTTCTGGATCTCAAATTTTTTTCTACATTTTTGTAGCCTATGTAGAAGTTCGACATGCATGGCTTTTAAAATCCTTCCATAATCTGTTGTCTATGAGTTTTTCAAACTTTTAATTTAGAAGACTATTTGGCATTGACTAAAAAATTACGGGATAGGTAAATTAATTTAATTATAAGATTACACAATGAAAAACAGGTCCTTTTTAACGAATTTGTCTTGTGGGTGTGTGTGTAAAGATAGACTGGATACAAATCATGATGAAGATTTATAAATAAGTTATATTCAATTATCTAAACAAATGGTAAATTGATGTCCTTATCAGAAAAAAAAAGCGATTAAAATTAATTCACTGACTCAGAAAAGTGATCACTTCTCACATGGCATCCCTCAGAGGGGCATTATTTTCAATGATATTCTTACTTAATATAACCATTTGTAAAGGGACAACCATTATACCATTTCAGTGAGCTGCAGATTTTACTTATATTTTGGCCTAAGGCATCTTTTCTCCTGTGTTGGGAAACTCATTAGTTAAAATTTACATAGATTGTCAACTATAGAGTAGGCAATCAACTCTGAAATCACTCTGCTGATTCAAATTATGTTCTAAAGGGAATTGGTTAAGCTGCATTTGACAAACGTGGAACAACTCAGCAACATATGCTCAAGTGACACCGTCTGGAAAATGAGGAATGAAGCGTATCCTGCTGCCTCATACCCTGCCTATCACGTAGTGTGTGCAAGAGTCTAAGAGTCTAAATAGACTTACTGAGCACTTTTCCTTATTGAAAAAAGGAAAAAGGGTAAGCGCAAGAGTAAGTAAGAACAAGATAGATCAACTCTTTGTTGTGTATTTTGTGTGCTGTGTGTTGTCTGTGTACTTTGAAAAGGAAATTATGGAAAACGACACTCTATTTTGAAGTAGGATGACAATCACATCTGTTTTATTAATGATGGACATAGAAAAGACATCAAAATGCAGGAACTGAAGGTTGTGCAAGTAAATTAATTTAGATCCACCTTTGTAGAATATTGCAAGTGGTATACACCATTACTAAAGCAACATGTCATTTATAAACAAATATAACTATTTGTCCAAAATAATCATTTCAAGAACATAATAAGAAAACAGTGGGAACAAATAATAGAAGTCATGTTCCCCAATTAAGACTTATATTGAAATGATTTAACTTATTTAAAGATAACCAAATTAAACAAATAATTTTATTTTTACTGAACTTATAGAATATTAAGGAAAATAATCCAACACTTCAAAAGACAGTTTCACAGACCTCAATTTTGTCATTTGTTAAAAGAGGAAACTTTAGTAGATGGTCTATAAGGTCCCTGTTAGCTCTAAAATACTCTGTTTTTCTAGAAGTGAAATAAATAATCTTAGTAGAGAAAAAGAAGTTACACTGTCCCTAATTGTCATCTTATTTGCAGAACCATAAAAAGGGAATCTAACGTCACTAGGGCTCATATTCAGATATGTTTTCAATTTTAAAATGTAGAATTAATTGTATCTGTACATACAAAACAATAATATCAATTTGAAAATAAATAAATAATAGTGATGTTGACTGTGTAGATGAATAATAATTAGCTTTCTGTTCACTTAATCCCTTATTGATATGTCTTTAGTCCTTCACTATATGAATACTAATTATAATGCTAATAATATTAATAATGAATACAAGTCATTTAGGATCTATTTTGTGCTCTACCATTGACGTATTTTACCTTACTTAATATTCACAGTAATGTTATGAATGCATGTTTTACCTGTTTTATAAAATGAGAAAAAGTAAATTTAGCTCATGAGGTAAAGTAAACTACTCAAGGTGTCCCATCTACTCCATGACAACTCCAAGAATTGAGTTCAGAGCAGACTGCAATCAGGGTGTTGCCCCTTCCACTATGCCACAGGACAAAGGAACTGAGGGGAACGTGCACTGAAGAAATGGCAGCTGGTGAAATGAACTGAAATTCAGAGCTAATATAATTCTCTCCAGATTCCCTCCAGACACTTCTCCTCAGACAACTCTGCCTAGACAACAGTCCTTCTCACAGTGAATGCCTTTGCACAGATTGATCTCCCTTTCCACCATGCCATTCCAACAAAGGAGTCCTACACTTTCCCTTCTGCCCCTTAACTCAGCCCCAAGCCCCAGACCACACCTTGGAAGTCCCATTCCTCTTTCTAGTTCCCAGTAAGTTGAAATATTTGGTCTAACACTTGAGAACTGGTTTAATGCATCCCTCTTTGGTCAGGCCCACCCTAAGCAATAAGACGTCCAGGTGGGAGGTGTAGAAGACCCTAGAATCCTAGGCCAACTCACTTTAGAACCAGAGACAGAACCCATCCAAGATCTTCTCCATGCAGCAATGATGGCAGAGTAGAAAAAGAAAAAGAACGTGCATATGCAACTATGTGCAGGGCCCTTCTGAGGATGGGACCCTGTGTGACAGCATAGGTTGCATGCCTATGAAGCCAGCCCTAGATGCCAGTTGAATCCTCACTTGGTGAAAACCATACTCCTAGTCGGCTTTCCTCTGAGGATATGAAAACTGTATGATGCCTCTATTATTAAAAATATGTAAAGAAACAGACATTTGTTTTTAATTACAACTTACAGTTCCTAGTTGGTCTTAATAGGTTATCTATAGTTCCAAGGACATTGCAAATCTGCTTCTTCCTACTTACTTCTCAACTATTATAAGAGCTACTTAAATATTTACTACCCATCACCCTATGCTCAGCACTGAACAAGCCAGACAACCTACCAGTGTGAGCTGCCCTTCCCTGTCTGATCCTATCCAGGCTTCTGAACTCTTTGCCATGACCATGGGCGTGGCCCTGGCTTCATAACCCACTTCAGTGCCAGCCAAACACACTCAAGGATGACCAGCTTAGTGCCAAGCTCCTCCTACCCAAAATATTATTCCAGAGGAGACTGTAACATGGCGAATACAAAACCATGGATTTTTTAAAGCCGGTCACTATAATATCCTCTCATCTATGAATACAATGTATTGATTTTTAACTTTTTTGGTTTATTTTAAATTTTGGTTAAATTGTGGTTAAATTGTGGTTAAATAACATAAAATTTATCATCTTAACCATTTTTAAGTGTACAGCTCAGTAGTGGTAAGTACCTTTACACTGTAGAGCAACCTCAACACCATCCGTCTCTAGAACTTTTTGCAACTGCCCAAACTGTAACTCTGCACCCTGTGAACAACGATTCCCCATTTTCCCCTCCCCGCAGCCCCTGGCAGCCACCATTTACTTTCTGTCTCTGTGAATTTGATTATTCTAGGTACCTCATTTAAGAGGAGTAAAGCAACAAATGTCTTGCTGTGACTGGCTTATTTGATATGAGTTTTTGATGTAAAATTTCAGGTGGATGTGTACAACTGGAGGAGAGCCCTTTTAGGAGCAATTAATAGACAGCCACTAAGTGTTAGAGAATTTGCTTACTGCTACAGGAAATAAGATCTGAAAGGGAGAGGCGGATCTACTCTCTGGGTATTCTCTGGTATTTCTCTGGAAATATTCTATCCAAGCTGGCTAAGTGTCTTTTTCCTTCACTTTCTCCTTATTTGTCAAGAAGGTTAAAATCCTTTGAAGTCAAATGTCTCAATCTAAACTTGCCAAGTGGCCTGTTTCTTACAAGAAGAAAAATGCCCCTTTGTCTCATAGTAATAAAACAATAATCATTTAGGTAACCAACCTGCGAAATCTCCCATTGTTAAATATTAATGAGTGCTTCCTTTCTTTTCTTTTCTTCTTTCTTTCTTTCTTTCTTTCTTTCTTTCTTTCTTTCTTTCTTTCTTTCTTTCTTTCTTTCTTTCTTTCTTTCTCTTTCTTTTTCTTGCTTGCTTGCTTTCTTCCTTTCCTTTCTCTTTCTCCTTTTCTTTTTCTTCCTCTCCTCTCCTCTCCTCCACTCCCTTCCCCTCCCCTCCCCTCCCCTTCTCTCTCTCTCTCTCTCTCTCTCTCTCTCTTTTTGTGTGACTAATCAGCACTTCATTTCTGCTTTACTTAGCCTTAGTTCACCCTTTGTACTGGGAACACTTTGCCTATATATGCAAATCATCGTAGGCTGACCTTGATAAATGGTCTGTTTGTGTAATTTAGATTAGTTCAGTAATTGTTTGGAACAGCAGCCAGAAACCTTTTCAGGCATATTAAGCATTCACTTTGAGGACTTGGTGGTCTGTGAAGAAGAAAAGGTCAGATCGAAGTTGCTTTACCACCATTGCCCCAAGGTCACGCCCGCTCTTGCTGTCAAAAAGGGGTTGCATCAAATCCATTAGCTGGAAGCTTGTCTGGAAAGAGGGGAGCTGATTCCCTATATTTTTGTGGAAGCCAAGATATGGTAAAGCTGGCTAACCTTTAGAAAAAAAGCAGAGAGCTAAGCCAAATCGAAAAGGTAACAGAAACGGTCCTGTGGCCTTCAGATGTGACAAATGATCTGCTCTGGTTCTGCTTTAAATAGCTGGTACCCCAGAATAGTTCTTGAGAAATTGAGTGTCTGACTTGTAGTTTTACAACCTATTTAAAGTTTGTTTTCTTATATAGAACTATTCCTTTTTTGGCTTTTAAAATATCTAGGGACTCCTACTAACAGTGAATGCAAGGAAGGAATATGATAGCCTCTAAGAATACCAGAGTTCGATCTCTATCTGCTTTATTCCACTGATTCAACCTGACAATAGGCTTAGTTCAGAACTGCTTTTGCGATGGGAGAACTCACCACTTGTCACAGCAGGCTCCTTGGAGAGCCTCACTGCTTAGCATTCTCTTCTTTCATCAATCCAAAATAGTTTCTTTTAACATCTTCCCTGATGCAGTCATATCCCTTGAGCCCACAGCCAATATGTTTTAAAGCCCTTTCCAGACTTTTTTTCCATAAAGACTGCAATAATTTCTATCCCAGTTTTCCCTTTTCCAGCTAACCCATTATGATGCTTGTTCTGGCATACTTGCAAATTCCCTCTTGCTATGGTTGTGTTTCTCCTACATGTTCTAGCTGGTTCACAGCCTCTCTCAGAGGTAGTGCCTACATCTGAACCCAATCCTAGAATTAGTTCACCACCTCAGGACAGAGTATGACTAACAACAACCCTGTTCTAGATGCTATACCTCTTTTAAATTTAAAAAAGTTCATGTGGTCAGACACTCAAACATGCCTGCAGGCATCTAGATGCCTATCATGCAAAATCAATTCTCTCCCCTCTTCCACATCCTCCAGTCTTGACAGTTCGCAGAAAACAAATTCTTTACCTGCATCTCTTGAGTAGTTAGATGGTTGGGGATGAGAGGTTGAGCTGTCTCTTCCCCAAGCATCATATTTTTAACAGAAAAGGACCCATACAGCTGGAAACTGGCTGAAAAGAGAGCAAAAAGGCTTCCCAGACGTTACTGAAAACTGAGCTGTGGTGATGCTGGCTAATCTTTCTCAAGGAGTAGAAAGCACAGCCAAATCAGCGTTCATAAAGGTAGTTCTTCAGCCTCTACATTTGATAGGTAAAAAAGGGTGCATCTTTAGTTTGATTGGTTTTCCTTAAATTATAAGTGAGGTTGAACTTTCTTTGATAAGTTTACTACCCATTTATATTTATCGACTATCTCTTCACATTCTTTAGTTATTTTTCACCTTCAAACAATTGCTTCATCTGGAAGTGATATAAGGATTAGGTTGTGATCCAACTTTATTTTTGTCCCCCAAATACCTAGTCAGTTGTTACAACAGTTATTGAATAATTTATCTTACCCTTACTGATATGAAATATCACCTTCATTTTACATTAAATTATTTCTGTATATATTTTAGATGTTTTCTAAATCTTTACCCTAATTCAGTGAACTTCTGCCTATTTCTTAATGCAGAAACGATTTTAGCTATGGCTTCATT
>NW_006439717.1:4557321-4641789 GCF_000325575.1 Pteropus alecto
TATTTTAATATCTGGCAGGGCACCTCAGACTTTTCATGGCTCAGTTTGTATATGTGGGGTTTTTTTTTTTCATTTTAAATGTATAAGTGTCAGCTTCAAAAAAAGGTCTTATAATATTGAATCTTATTCAAATCAAAGTATGTCTTTACATTTGTTTTTTCTTATGTACTTTAGCAAGAATTTCCAAGGGCTTCTTTACACAAAACCTACATATTTTTGTAATCTTTATTTCAGCTGGACATCTCTTTTGTTATCATTGCTTTTATAAATGGGATGTCTTTCTTAGTATTTTCGAATTGGTTATTCATTGTCAAAAGTTATTTGATTTCTATAGAGTAACTTTAAAACCAAGTATCTTTCTGAAAACTGTTTCTAATAGTGTTTGTGCTGATTTTCTTGGTTTTTGGAGTATATGACTCTATCAACTGCAAACATGACCACTTTGCTTACTGCTTTATACTTATTTCTTTCTCTTGTTTAATTCCATTGGCTACTACTTCCAGAGCAATGAGATGGTAATGTGGGAGATATTTTAGATAATTTCAATCATGACAATTTCATTTTCCTTTTAGAATGACTTATTGCTTGCTAGAGGCTGGAAAGCTAAGACTACATTTCCCAAGACTGTTTTGAGCTTGGATTCTACCTGTAATCAAACTCACACCAAGAAGTTGTCTCCTTATGAAATTTGGAGGGCAGAAGTGAGACAAAGTGGGCTGTGCTTCTGGTTTGGCAATTCTGCAAACCAGGAGCATTGTCATACAGGTTTTGGGTTTTCTCAGCCATATATAGAGACCTGGGGTCTAATGACTAGTTTTGTAGGTATTGGAAGCAGTGGGCAGGGCATTCATTTTGCTACCATAGATTTTACCTGAGACGACGTGGGCATGGAGCTAACAGCTGGGACAGTGGTTGCTAGATTTCTCTACTTCAAAATCACAACAGTGGCAGCAGCTCTTGGCAGGCTTGTTCTATGCTGGTGTTCTAGGAAACATACCTGGAAGCTAAGTGTAGAGCTTGCTCCACCAGCTCTTCCAACAATTTTATAATCAATTCTGCCATATGGCCCTTTCTATTTATAATAGCTAGAATGGTTTCTGTTAACTGAAACCAACTCTCATTGATAGGACATATTTATTTTGCTCCTAATATGAAAGAAAATGTATCGAGATTCTAGTATTTCAGCATTAGTATGATGTTGGCTTTTGAATGTATATGTGCATGCATGTATAAATATATCTGCATAATGCTTTAAAAATACTTTTGAAATTATTTCTTTAATTTCCTCCCTATCCATGGTTATATACTCTTCTCATTTCTATTTTATGTCTTTTTTCCTTCTTGGTACCCTTAGCTTCCTGTTTGGATAACAAATTAACAGTGGACATTCACTATTCATTGACTATTTTATAAAATGTTTTATGCATGTTACTTTTAAGTCTATTTTCCACCATTTTTGAGTGTGCATATATGTGTTTTTAAAGGATAGAACCCATATTGAATTTCTGTTAAACTATATCTTCTTAGATTTGGCCCAGAGTTTTGTTATCCAGGATATTATCTATACCTTTCATCTTCATTTTATTTGTAAATTTGACCAGAATGCAATTTATATAAAAATAAAAGCCTACTTCAAGCCTTTAGAAATCACTTGATAGACTAACACTGCTTTTTTAATTGGCATTTTTTAGGTACAATCTTCAATCAGTTCTGAATCTGCCAAATTATACTCACATTTATCCCTCATTTCTTTACCTTAATTTATATCAGGACATTGCATTAAACTTCTCAAATAATTCATCAATTGCTAGAAGCTCTAGACCTGTTTTTTAAAATAATTGTTTTAATGAACTTTTAAAATACTTAAAAAAAGAAGTTTCAAAACAAGATTCTTCAAACTTCGGTTCTAAGGGAAAGCCTATAATATTCCTTAAAATCAGTAATCAATAGTGCTTTTCCTTCTACTTTAATTATTCAGTCAGCACACCCCTACCACGAGTCATTGCTTCTTAATCATTCACCACTGCTTTCTCCATTTTATGGTTTGCAAACGAAAGAAACATTGTTAGGCTACAGTTATCTACATCAACACTTGATTTATACATTTTCACCCAAAGTATTCTACATTCTTTAAGTCAATTAATGCCAAGATACTAAAAATGGAGGTCTATCTATCTATCTATCCATATATATTTATATATAAAATATTCACTTTTATATATAACGTGAATCTATATATATACATTCTATCATCTATCTCTCACTTATCTATCATCTAACCTATCATCTATCTATCTGAGATTGTCATGTTGCCATAAAGTCAATCCAATCTCATTTCCTCCTGGGAAGAAAAGTGCCATATTTTGTCGATTCTACAATATTATCAATTGTAAGATACACTAACAATTAAATTAATAACCACCTTTAGGACAAAAAGGAAAAACAACTAACGTATTAAATGTATTCACTGACTGAGATGCGTTTTAATGTGAAAATGGGCGTGTTAGAATGGATTGCACACTGTAACACTAAGTCCTAAGGATCTCTTGCAAGAGTGGTTGTCCTCATCTCAATCAGAAGACACATTCTTTTTTTTCAGACATCTATATCATTTGGTCCTTTGGAAATATAGAGTCAGGTTTTCAGTCTCTAGCAGAGGATGTCTCTGAAGGATAAAGGGCATGATTTACTGAAAGTGGGATCACCCCTTCACCTCCTTGGAGCTCTTTCTCTCCTCATAGCAGCTCTGCTACATTCTTACCTTACTAGATGCCATCAAGTATTTTCTGCAAGTTTCCACAACTGCAAAAGAATATTACACACAGCTAAAAGGAACAGAAGTTACTGAAGGCATCAAGCTTCAAATGATATTTTAAAAGATTCTTGCTTCTTACATGTTTAATTTCATATATATGTCAGCTTCAATTAAAAAAATTGGGCAGTGGGCAAGAACTGCTCTGACAGTGGGTCCTGTTGATGAAGTTTACGCACATTGTTTAGAATGAATAATTCTGTAATAGATGTAGAGTGAAGCATGAGGTGGGGAAATCTAGATTTAAACATATATAAATAAGGTACTTACTCTATGACTGATGCTATGTTTTACATATAGAACTTACTTTGGGGAAAAAAGGCTTTGGCTTAAAAAGAAAATCTTCTAAAATGCAACTTTCAGGCATTTTTCCAATGCTTAATGGACAGCTTTAAAACATAAGACCAGGAATACAAGAATTGTTTCTGGTTTCCAATAAAGCTTCATTAATCACCACAGATCACTAAAAATCAGTAAAATGCCATAAAAGTGTGCATTCCATTTTCTTGCAAACCGAAGGCTGACACTTCTATAGTGAAGGGTTAGAAAATGGAATGGATTAGACATGTTCTAGAATACAAATTAGTAGTTCATGGCAAATAGGAAATATATGTATGTCTACATCTATGTATAAAATATATGCATAATGGGGGAATAAAAAGAACTTTTTATTCTTTACCATCAACTCATTTTATTCCTTTCTTATTTTAGAAGAATCATAGATCAAATTTACTGAGTATTATCCATATTTTATAGACAAAGGTAATAGGATTTACAGAGGTTAAGAAACTTGCATAACAAATTAGTAAATGGGGAGGGGACTTACCCCAGGGTTTGTGCCCCAGCAAATCTGACTCCAGAATTTGTCCTCTTAAAAACATAATGCTTTACAGTCTCCTCACAAAGCATTCAGTAATAAATGATCACATGTATTATTCTGTGGCCAAAGAGTATGAATCAACTAAAAGCACTCAAGACATTAGGTCAAACATGTTAATTGCCATCTCATAAATTTGTTTGTTCTATTTATAGAACATATAGCATGTCTCTTCTTCAGGAAAAGCAGCCTCTGTAATAAATCCTAATTCCTTGTTTTATTTCTTATACTTAAAATATTTAAATCTGTAGTTTAAAGTCTATGTAGTGTTAACAGCAAGAATTATTTCTGGTTTCTGACATATAAGCTAAATTAATATATATAATATGAATTTTATGACATTTTAGTATTATAAACTTGGGTTTGTCCAGAAATATCTGATTAATGCTCTTCAATGCTGTTGTGTGGGTTTATAACATGAATATATTTTTAACTTAAAAGCAAAAAACCCTCACCAACAAAAATTTCTGGACTTTTTCTCCACAATTATGGTAGTAATGTGTTTAGACAATAAATATGAAAAACTGAAGTATAGAGTTGCTATCATTCGATAAATTTTATTTTTAACTTTAATGATAGAGATTTGAAATTCAGAAATTCTTCCTTTTGATACTGACTATGCCATTAATTAACTAAATGACTCTGAACATGCTACTTAAACTTTCTGAGCATCTTCCTCTGTAAATATTACCCTACCTGGTTAAACTGCTATGGTTGGTGTTCAATGACAGAAAAAAAATGGATTTGAGTTAGCAATTGAAAATATTATTTAAATATAAAGTATTATTTTGAAATTATCTCATTCAGAGCCTTGTTTTAGACAGTTCAGTTGTTAAAATCTATCCTAAATTTCTAGGAACTTTATTCTAAGCATGTCAGTTTCATTCTCAACTCCATCCAGTCTACACTCCTCTAGATTTTCAAGACCCTCCATAGTCTGACTTCAGGCTGCGTATGTAGTGGTAGCTCCCACTGCTAACCACCATGGACCCTGATGCTCTTTTTAAAACTCGATTGACACATTGTTCCAGATTTTACTCATAACGTTCTCCACGTGCTCCCTCTTCCACTTAATGATGACCTATTCCGGTCATCAAAACCCCAAAATTTCCTTGATCATCCCTGAAGCCCCCTGAAGAAATGATAGAATATACCTCATTTTATGATGTCCTTCTCATACTGTCCAATATTTTTGTGTGTTTGTGTTGTAGTCTTGCTCTCCTCATTTAATTATAATCTCCTTAAGGTGAAAGACCAGTTTATATACTTTTTAAAGAACATTTGTTATCATGCTGAGCATTTAACTGGTGCCCTTTTTTCTGTCTTAGGTGGTGCAATGGATATTCACTAAACAGTGCCTCTTAAGTGCCAGGCACTGTGCCAAGAGATGAGGAGCAAGGAGGGCACTGTTCCTCTCCTCAGGGAGAGCATGGTGCGAGGAAGAATCAGTCCTGTGCACAGACATTCAGTAAAGAGTTGCAGGATTCTTCCTTAGGAAAGCCCAGGAGAGTGACACACAACCCAAACCCTAGTTAGTCAGAGCAGGCTTCTCGGAGGAGGTGACCCTTAAGCTAAGAATCCCAGAAAGAATAAGAGTCAACCATGATATATGGGTCCTAATCTTTTTCGGCTTCCCAAGGTTATTGAGCTAAAAAGGATTTAGGATTCAGCTGAGGCCCAGAGCTGCACCATAACTTTTCAAGCACCTCTATTAAAATCATGTGCTCCTAGCCGTTACTTCCATAGGTTTTCTGTTAAGTTGTCTGGCTTTACTCAGCCAAGCTAATAATATGCATAACGTATGCTGTTTTCATAGTTAGTTAATTCATCTCCTTAATTACATTACTGGTCAAGTATTTGAATTGAAATAAAATGCCCTAAATTGAATATCCGTATTTCCACAACAGATACAAGTCTATATAATATGTATCTGTCTTTGACTTAAATAGGATTTGGAATAATATTTAAGAAGAAGAATATAACTTTATAAGGCATTAAGAAAAAGTCTATCGTCAAAGGAGCAATGGAGAGAAAGGACACTATTATGTGAATACACATCATGTGCTAGCCTCTAACAAATCTATTTTATAGTCTTCGAGAACTCTATGGAGGTAAATGCAATATAGTCCTTTTATAAATGAGAAAACAGATTTCAGACAGTTGAAGCCACTTGCCTCAGGACAAAGAAGACAGATTTGAATCTCAAGCTCCTATCATTCTTGCCCTATATTGCCTTCTTCACCTAATTGATTGGTCAGAGAGGTGGTCTCTAACCAGGCTCTGCAAACCATGCCAAGTCCCCTCTTTTTAACGTTCTCATATCTCCCTGTACTTTTCCATAAGAAAAAGCACCACAGCTCATACTTATGTATTTATTTCTATGATTCATTGATTAATATCTGCTTCTGCTACTAGTTTCTAGGCTCCAAAAGGGCAACGCCATTTTTATCCACCATATTTTATGCCCAGGGCCTGGCATATAGTTGACATTTAATAAGTACCTATCAAATATATGACATTTACACCATGCAGTCTGAAGGAAGAAACTTGGGAGTGGTTGATCAAAGATCCTTCTAGTAAGAACAATACGGCCTCAGAGAGGTGAGAGATGTACAAATTGCCTGGGTGGTTTGGACGACACAATTGTTGTTTATCAGTTTTGAAATACTCACTAGCAATCTTTCATTCTTATCAATTGTAATAAAAATATGTAATGGGATAAGAAACTATCAATGTACAAAGACATTTTGAATCTCTTGGTATCAGTTGCAACTGAATAGGTATACTTTTACATGAAATTATTTTAAAGTTACAAATATTGTAAATCCTCTGGTATTACTGTGTACACACACACACACACACAAACACACATGCACTTGCCTAGAAAGAAAATGTCTGAAACTGAATATCAGTATTTTTATAGCAGTACAATTTTACATTTCTGTGTGCATGTAGTTTGTATAATTTTGTTATTATAAGCCCCTAGCTGTATGCTGATTCTGCCTAAAAAATTTCATGGATTATGTTAGTGCTTGAGAATTTATACATTAATTAGGCTGGGGTTATAACTTTTAACTTAAGATTACAACCGGGATCTACAAAACAATTTTATCAGTGGTCTTATACAGTATTCTAAGATTTCTTTCAATAAGCCCATTTTGTTTTCACTTGGCCAAATTCTTTGTCTGATACAGAGGAATCTAGTATAATTCAGTGAAAAACTGACTTCGTTAATCTAAGTAAGGAGATTTTTTTCACCTTCTAATAAAAAGTGAAATGCTCTGCTTATTTCATTCCTGCAAAGTGAAGACAAGAAGAAATGGAATTAAAATAAAACATTATGTAATTTATTTCTTACAGCAACACTTAGCAGCTGTATTATTGCTCCCATTTTATACATAAGGGAAACTGAAGCCCAGCGAGGTTATTTATATAACATACAGTGTGAGTGACAGAGCTGGTAAGTGATACAGTCAGAATGTATCTTCTCTGGACCTCAGTTTATACACATGTAACAGAAAAGTGACTGTTCCATTTAACTGTGCCTGATTTATGTGATAAATTGATTAATTAATGTTATGACTCTATGAGTTTGTACTTCACAGGCATTCACATTACTATTGATTAAATAGTATTTTAATTAGCTAAGTTTATTTTTGGCAGCATAGGTAAAACCCATGTGCCCAAGGCTATAATAAAAATTTTCCTCCATGGGGTAGCAAGTGTCAGTGAGCATTATGGTGGAGCTGGATGCCCTGGAGGATCGGAGAGGGGCAGCAGGCAGATATTTAGTCCCCTGGTAACTACTCCTCAGATAGGAGAGAAAAACCCACTATATAGGAAAGGGTATATGACACTCCGAGCTTTAAAAAAGGAAGCTTAGAAAGGTAGTTGGTATTGTCTATGAAATTTCAATGAACCTCACTGTCATTAATTCATGAACAATTACCCTGTGATCCAAACTGTCAACATTAAGCTTAAGCTTCTTAATTGTTTAAAAGCTCTTTAACTCTTTGGCTTGCAGGCTGAACGTCGATGAAACAAATATGAAACCCCAAAGAGCACTGAAATGGGTTTGTAGTTAATGGTTCTTGGTGATAGGCTGACCCCAATGACAACTCCTGGCTTATGAAACATCACTGTTGTTAAAGCTGTCAAGGATCTCAGAGGCTCTAATATCTCATGTGAGAATTTCTGATTTGGCACCCTTGGTGCTTTATTTACATTACAGTGCTCTAGCTTTTACAGAGATTAAAAGAACACTTAGATGATCAAAGAATTTAAATGGTACCACTTATGTGACTCACTGGCTGCTGGAAAAAAAAACAAAGGAAAAACATTTTGAAAAGCATCCCAATAGGAGAAATATTAGAGCTGATTTAAATGCCTTTATTTGGTCCCCAAATCAAATATTCAAGTGGTCACCTCTATACAGAAACTGACCAATTCATAAATGGTATAATTCCAAACTTTGTTTATATATATATTGATTACTGAGGAATCAAAGTATTTGTGGTTATATTCCCAGACTAGCAGAACAATGTCTTATGACTTACAGTTTAGCTGAAATATTGTGTTTTTTACAAATGTAAAATAGTATAAAACAATCCTATCACTTTGCAGTAATGTGACAAAAGAGTGAGATTCTCTTGCAGCTGCTATCCAGAGGGAGAGAGGTGTCCTTTCCTGAGGGGGTGTTTGTGGTCAATGTGTGGATGGTGGGAAGGTGGCAACATGTCCTCATCTATGCACAGACTGCCCGTGTACACAGAATTTCTACAAATCACATATTGATAATTGGTCATTCTTGCCTTAGAACTTCTCAAAGCACTAATGAATATTTAGCTCAACCAAGATCTTAGAGCTGTCCAATATGGTAGTCACTTGCCACACGCGGCTACTGAGCACTTGAAATGTGGAAAGTCAGAACTGAGATGTATGATAAATAGAAAATATACACTAATGACTTATTATGAAAAAAGAATGTAAAATATCTCATTGATATTTTTATATTGATAAACGAATGGATAAAGATGTGGTACACATATACAACACAGTATTACTAAACCATAAAAAAGAATGAAATCTTGCCATTTGTGACAACATGGATGGACCTAGAGGGTATAATGCTAAGTAAAATAAGTTCGACAGAGAAAGATAAATACCAAGTGATTTCACTTATATGCAGAACCTAAAATGTAAAACAAATGAACAACTCAAACAAAACAGAAACAGACATAGATACAAAGAACAAACTGATGGTTGCACAGGGAGTGGGTGGGGAGGAGGTGGGCAAAATAGGTGAAGGGTATTCAGAAGTACAAAATTCCGGTTATAAAATAAACAAGTCACAGGGATATTAAGTACAGCACAGGGAATGTCGTCACGATATTTTAATAACTGTATGCTGACAGATGGTTACTAGACTTAACATGTGATCATTTCATAAGGTATTTAGATGTTGCATCACTATGTTGTACAGCTGCAACTAACATAATATTGTATGTCAACTACTCTTCAATTAGAAAAGGAGTCATTGAGACAAGATGTCATTGATGTAACAGGAGACTTGTTTACACACTCTACCTTTTAACAACTTATTTCTGATTTTCTCTCTACCTCATTACACTGGGCTTTTTAAGGTCTCTGGACTCTCTGGTAATGAGAAGATCTTTCTGCTACAGGAAGATCCTAGAATTCTCTAGAAATTGGTTAAAATGAGAACAAAACTTTAAGGCGAATATTGTGAAAGATTGCTCCAAATACCAACCAAAGATATCTTTTAGTTAAAAACTATAACATTGATTATAGCAGTTGCTTTGCCCGGCTAGAATCTGCTGCTGTGTGTGGTCTGTGATGATAGTTTTCCAAAAGTAGCTGAATGAATGCACTAACTATAAGAGCTAACAGTTCCCTCGTGGAGTTAATTGCTTACTGGCAGAATAAAATGCACTATTTCTTCAAGATTCAAATGCTAAATAGAACTGAGAGTGTTAACAGTGCTGAAATTCTTGGTAGCTTTTATCACCCATGGCAAATAAAGTTTATTCAACGCAGCACACATTTCTGGAAACTTACTGTAACACAGTGGCCAAATTGTGGTGATACTAAGATAAATATGATGGCTCATGCCTTCAAGGATTTCATAGTCTGGTGGGCTCCACGCTGTTTTGGAACTTTCAAAGGAAATTAGCCTTAGCTTATACAACTCTCAAGATGTTCTATAGCGAAAGAATACAAGGGTTATTAATCGCGTTGAGGAAAAAACTCAAGTTTTTGATCAACTAGAGATAACATCAAACTGCATTTGGATGACAAGTCTACTATTTAGAAATCATTTAACTGGCTCACTGCTCCACAGAGAAAAACCCGTTTGTAATCTGTCACAGAAGTTTGGGCCTGGGTCTAGCAATCTAACTCTATGTGTAAAGTTGAGGAATGCACTTTCCTTAATGGGTAATCCATGACAGCTCACTAGTCAGCTCTGGAAGTATAGAGATATGGAATTAAAATATTGGGGACTTGTGACCTTGGCAATTGTGAGGTTCTTTCTGAATCGGAATTTCAGCTGCACAGCACAATGATATCTGAAAGAACTGATTCCAAATGCAAACAGTTGAGTAATTTGCTGCTAGAAAAACTCCAATTCCTACTTCAAATTGCTGTGTAACAATAAGAAAAAAAAATCGTCCTCTATATGGTGTAAGGGAAAATTATCCATTAATGATCAAGATGAAATATAAATGTAACAGACAGATGCAAAAATACTTAAAACACTCATTATGCCAAGACATTCAGTGATTAACTATGTACGTTGCCTTTTGTTACGCAAAAACATGCAGCCGCTTTATTGAACATTATAAGCATTCTTAAGCAAGTAAAAATGAGCTTGTCTTTCTGTTAACATGCTGTATAACACCAATCAAATTTTCAACGGAAGCATAAACATCTTCCAATTAATCATCTTGGCAAAAACTGTGCATTTGGTTTAGAACACAATGCTGCTACTCTTCTATATCACTCAAGCAAGTTTAATTCTTTTCCTTTTACTTATCATCTTAAACATAGTTTTATGTCTGAATGAATTACAAATTCACTCAAATTTTGATGACTGCTGAAATGTAAATTATATAGTTGTGATCTCCTCTGCAATTTTAAATATTCACTAAACTTTCCCATTTAATTTTCATTAATTCTTCTTTCTGAGATGTCGAGGCTCTTAGAAGAGAGGATACATATTTTATTCATCTTTGAGGCCCTAGTACCTAGCCTATAACCAATGAATATTAACTACATATTAATATATGTAAATAAAGACCTCACTGGGCTTTTCACAGACCTATGTGCTGGATTAGGTCACACTGGTGACATTCCAGAGAGGATCATGAGGAAAACCTTCTCCCAAGGATTCTGCCCTGACTAGAGAGAGCTTCATGTATGTTTCAGGCAAGAAGGAAAGAGGCTTTAGTAGACCAGATAGCTTGTGAAACTCAGATTTAAGATGAAGGAAAGATGAATGACCCTGTTGAGATTCTGGGAAACAGCAAGCCATTTGTGTGGGCAGAGCCTTAGTTGAGTAGTGAGTGTGACAGTAAAGAGAGGTGAGGCTTCCAAATGAGGCTTGGATTGTGAGGGCTGTCGTAGGACACTTAGTGTTCTCTTAAAGGCAACGAAAACCACAAAAGGATTCCGAACAGGGAAGTGACATAGTCAGAGATGTTTGATAAAGGAAAATTCACAGAGGAAGATAGATTTGCTGCCCTAAATTTCAATACACTGCTTTTCTTACAGCCTTCTGGTACAATATAGAATAGTTACATTTTCTCTTTGACAATGGAAGAGAGTATGTTCCTCCCCAAAGTCTATGCTTTAGGCTAAATATCCCTATTTCCTCCATCATTCTTTTGTCATTCCTTCTGGGTTTCTTAACATCCTGGTTGTTGGCCTTTGGACATGCTCCCAGGTTTGTCAATGTCTCTTTTGAAACACAGTGCCCAAGGCTTAACAAAAAGGCAGAAATCACAAAGGAAAAGATTGATAGATTTAAACAGACTTAAACTGAAAAGAACTACATGTTGAACAAACACAAACATAACTCAAAATGTGAATCTCTGACTACCTGCATCAGAATCACATTTGGGCTTTCTAAGATTCAGATTCCAGAATTCTAACTTGACATATTCTAACTTGACATTAGAATTCTGACTTTATATATTCTGACTTTGATATAATTCTGACTTTCTATCAAATTTTCAACAAGCAGTATTCAGAAATGTGCATTAAACATGCACGCACGCACACATACACGTACATCCACCCCATACCGCATACAGACATACCAAGCGTTTTGGGGCAAACTTAAGCTTGACAAAAGCTGTTTTAAATAATCTTAATAACAAATAAAACTCAAAACAAATATTTATAACATTATAACAGAAAAAGAAGTAATATCTTTAACGTGCAAAGAGATATTACAAGCCAGTAAGGCAAATATTAAGCAACCTGATAAAAATTTGAGCAAAGGATACGAACAATCAATTCACAAAAAGAATAAATACAAATAGCTAACAGACAAGAAAAAAACGATCATCCTCACTACCTCACTATACCAAACTTTGTCTTCAATTTTGAAGGAGAAAAGCTCTGAAAATAAAGATTTTCTAGCTTTATACAGCAGCAAAACCTAATCTGACCTCAAGCTCATTTGGTGGTAAAACCTGCTGAGAAAGGAGGATGTTGACGGTCTCTGCCTGTTCCACTTAATGTGGACATTCCCGTTTCAACTGCAGAAGGATGAGGGTGTTGTTTGTTTATGGTTTGCTGTGCTACCCCAGGCCCCCTGAGGTGATTGTATAATTATCGTTTTGTATTATCTTGCTACAAGCCAAAAACAAATTTAAAATTTGAAAGTTGTTGAACTAGTCATCATGGACATGTGTAAATAAATATATGTATATCAAAATGAAACTCATTTTTATGCCAAATTGGAAACTATTAATACAAATCTAATATTCTTTGTTGGTGAGAGGAATGTCACCTTTATTTATCATGGAATGATAAATAAAACAGTCTCTAGAGGGAAATTTGACTAAGCATATTAGCAGGCATTATAATGTACAACACTTTTAACTTAACAATTCTACTTTTGGGAATTTATCTCAAGAAAATAATCATTGTATCATGTTCATTGCAGCACCATAAATAGGAATAAAACAAACACAAATGTTTAGTAACAGGAAATTTAATGCAATCACAGATGAAATTATAATATGTTCATTAAAATGATCTCATAAAAGAATATTTCATGATGTGGAAAATTTTAATAACATATTTGAAGTGAAAAAGCAGTTTACATAACAATAATAATACAGAGGGTGACTGTTTTTTGAAAAATATATATGTAATTATATGCATAAATTAAAGTCTACAAGTAATGATGGATTTATCTGGAAGACTGCATTATAAATAATTTTATTTCTTCTTTATTCTGTCTGTGCTATCCAAATTTTTTCAAAGAACTTGTAATGCTTTCATAATTTAAAAAGTCCAGTGATGACCTATTCTTTACAGCTTCATGAGAAAGATACAGTGTATTCAAAGATGGCAATAATTTTTTAAAACATTCAAAAACAAATCAGACTGATTTTTACCGAGAGATGAGGGAATCAGAAAGCCATTTTAGTAGTGAGATGAAGCATCCCATGAATTTTACCAGAAATAGTGAGGGTGACTAAACACACTAGAAACTGGGAATCAATCATTTTTTAAAAAACTGTCCCATTATTCATTTAAGTATTTGTCTCATTCAGTCAAGTCGCAGAAAATACACATTGAATTACCTAGAAAACCCTAGAGATCAAATAGGAAATGTTTCAAGCTACTAACCATGCAAATGCAGAGAACTAACACCTGGATCATACTGAAAAGCGATAAGTTTAGTGTCTTCTCTATGGCAAGCCTCATCTAATGAAAATCATCAATTCATTTTATTCTAATCAAATCATGCCCTTCTTATAGTTCACTCCCTGCAGGTCACATGGCTAGAGGTTTTTCCAGTTAGAAAATCTCATTTTATGAGAATTCTATTTCAAATTCTCCTATTTATATTGTTAAAATCTGTACATTTCCTTCCTCTATTTATCAAAATAAACCATAACTTTTAATTACCTTGTTATAAAAATAAAATAAATATGCATTTAAAGGTACCCCTCCCATTAAGTTTGAACCCCTGAATGATGTTATGTCAAGATACGTGACATAAAGTAGTGTTATTATTAATACTAAGCAGTTTGCATTTGAAAATGGTAATTTTTATAAATTAATAAAACATGACAGATTGTCTACAAATTTAAGATTATGAGCTTTTATTTATTTAATTCAATTGGTATAGGTTTTTCATCCATAATAATAGAAGTATTTACTCCTAATATAAAATCAGTCATTTCAGTCCTCAGTCATTCCATTCACAAGGAAGCACCTCCGGGGGCATCACCATCTCTCTCCTAGCAGCAGTGACAAGGTAAATCAAGGCTCAGTGGAAATGTTCTTATCTCTATTCCTTTTTCCAGGAACTAGGAAAAATACAACAGGGTCTGCCATGCTCAGAATTACTTTCTGATGACTTTGCAATCAGAATTCTCCCAGCCTTTTTCAAAATTCAGGGAGGAGCAATCATCGCACCAAATTTTACCACTCTTATAGCCTCTTCTGCAGCTGTCTATAAGAAGTGCACTAATGTCCATCACAGAGGACATCAGTTTCAACTACAAAAGTTTACCTAAGCAAAAACTGGGCCCAGGAAACATATGGTAGAGTCAGGACAAAGACTACTCTGGGTAGACATGGTTGTGCTTTGCAAAAGATAAAGAAAATTTAATTAGATGATAAATATTTCTAGAACCTATACCAAATTTAATGCATAAACTGTCTAATGTCAACAGTACCTTAAATATGTCCTTAAAAACAAACTTTTCAATTTCTGATCAATATAAATATGATTCTCACATAGAAATTTATAATAAGTAGTTTGTACAAATACACTGAAGCCATAACCTAAAAAATTAACAAAATTGCTTCCATTTAGAATAAAACATAATTATTGAGTCCCAGTGACCTGTCAGGTACTGGTCTAGGTGCTAGTCTAAGTATAACCAATATCTGTTGAATATTCTCCATGTTTGACCTGAACTATTCTATGTAATTTCCAAGACTTTTTTTGTGAAACAAACAAATGCAGCACAACAGGGGACTAACTGTAATCGAAATTTACAAAAACTTCCATGGACACATAAGTAAAGAAGCACTTAAATTTTTCTGAGAGGGGCAGATGAGGCTTCACGGGGAGGAGATCATTTAAGCTGAAGATTGAAAGATGACTGAGGGCAGCCAAACATGTGCAAAGGCCTACACCATGAAAACGGCGTTATGACTTAGGTAACCAGTTGGTATTTCAGAATTAATGGAATATAAAGTGTAAGGGTAGGGCGAGGGAGGGGAAGGAGAGTGACAGGAAGAAGCCAGTAGCTAGGCATTGGTTAGACGATGAAAGGCCTAGCATGACATGCAAAGACATTTCTATTCAAAAAATTCTGAGGACCAGATTTTCACGTAAAAAAACTTTGGAGGAATGGGCTGGGGAAAAATAATGCCAAAATATTGGATAATACATATTTTTAATTTCTTGGGAAGCAAGATGTAGAATATAACATTGCATTTGATAGAGTAAAACTTTTTAGAAAATCCTCTCTCCCAAGTTGTAGTAGCTGGGCAGCTGTCACCTTTATATTGACTCTATTCTTTCCTCCAGAACAATTCCTTACAACCTTTTGTCTCCTACTATCTTATTGCATAGGTAAGACTCCCCCTCAAGGTCCCTGAGTTTCTTCATTTTACATCCATATCTAGCACCCTATTTATTAGATCAAAGGATATTACTTGGCACCCACCCTCTTAAAAAAAAAGATGAAAAGTTATAAACACTTAATTTTTATTTTTCCCTCAGACACATATTTTTGTGTATAAAGTTATTTTGTTATAAAACTGAGAAAGATATACCTCTGGTTTCATGCTATTCCTGCACTTTAGATCTATATAACTTGCCAAATCAATGTACTCAGCTATTGAAATCAAATGAAGATTAAATAAATGGTAACCATCTTAGACATAAATACATTTTCAGCAAAGGGATATTTATAAAATATATTTTCATCTAAAATTAGAGGAAAATGCACCGGGTACATATTTAGTTTTAATTGTTCAGCTTTTCATAATTTGCACCACAGGAATGAGGTAGATCTATGGGAGAAATGCAAAACTCTGAACAATTCCCTAAACTTTATCAAATGCAATAAATTCCAAGTAGCAACTGGTGATGTGGAATTTTCTTAGAGTTATTTTATGTAAAGCCATCGAATTGAAATAACAGCAAACATTCACTTAATATCAGTGTATTACTTTAGAGTAGTGAGTTTCAGAGAAATCACATTTGGGCTAAATAAAAACTCATTCACAGATAAATTCCCTAGCAATTCTGATACCAGTAGATATAAGAGGAGGACCCAAGAATCTGCATTTTTAACCAGCACCCAGGTAATTCTAATGCAAGTGACCATGGTCACAGGAATCATCTAAGAATCATCTGTAGTGCCTAGTGATTCCCAGACACCACTGCATACTTACTAAACCAGAAACTGGTGATCTTCCCATAGAGAATTCACATTTTTCTAAGAGTTTTGGTGATTCTTATGATCCAGTAAGGATGAGAATCATCCCATAGGTATAGGGTATATCTCTACTAGCAGATTACAGCAATATTCACTGTTACTCAGACTCTAACTTTCTATATCAACACATTATTACAGTTCTTCTTAGCTAAAATCAAAAAAGCCTGAATGATTAATTATAATTCAAAGCATAACTCTGAAACTTTTTCTCATCTAAATCAATTTATTTTCCTCTATCCAGATATGTAAAGATATCACACTTCAAGTATCTTTTTTATTTGACTATCATAAAAAATCCTGTAACATGGATTAGGAAAAAATTGTCATGTTATAGATGAGATAATGGATTCCTAGACATTAAATGACTTAACCAAGGTAAAACTGCACTTACTACCTATCAAGTGCTTTGCTATGGTCACCATGTATATTATTTAATTTGATAAACATGACAGTCCTGAAAGGTATGAAAAAGGTATGGATTTTGGAGTCCAAGAGATTGGAATTCTGCTGAATCTACACTGCATCTGTATACCTTGGGCAACTGTCATTTTCCTCATTTGTAAAATTATAGATAATGATGTCAATCTTATGGGGTAGGCTGAAAGAGATCAAATAAAATAAAGTGTGTCTAAGCATCCAAGACAGCACCCAGCATGTAGTAAGTGCTCAGTTAATGCTAGCCTTTTGTTTTTCTTTCTGCCTCCCGGCCCCCTCTCTCCCTCCATCCCCGTTTTCTTTCTAGTTCGATTGTGTTTCTACCGCCCCAATTAGTAGCTTGTTCCTCATTTACACTATAAAGTCTAGACTAGAGACTTTATAGTCTCTAGTCTATAGACTAGAATTTAATTTGATAAACATGACATTGAACCCAATCTCTAGTCTAGACTTTGAGCCTCTTGTTGTGCAATAATCCCCAAACTGCATGTCCAAATCCAGACTTAATGGACCTTTGGCTTAGAAACTACCTAGCAGGGCAGTGGCTTGGGTCTTGCAGGACCCAGGTTCTGAACTGGGCTCAGGCACTAACAACTTCATGACAGCAGGCTTCCATTGTAAATATCAAGATGTAATCACATGGTTCTAAATGTTTCTCCTACTCTAAAATTCTATGATTCTAAGATATTCTTAAAGTTGTTTGTCTAAAAATGGCTGTATTTCATTTCTTATTTTAGGCATGAGTTTAAAATGTGTGTTCTGAATTACTGGGGTTTACTGTACTGGCTTTCATGACCTCTCATTACCTACAACATTTATTTTTAACATGTTCCTTAGCTTTATTATTGTATCTTAAAAACTTAATAGAGGAGCTTATAAAAATATCTCACATCTGGACGTTCTATTAAGAGTAGTTACAAAGTATTGGCCTATCTATACTGGGGAGAGATAAATATCTATCAGTTGGGCTTACATTTAGCTTCACCAATAACATTCTGATCTGAAGAATAACCAAACTTGACGAGTTTGAAACCTGTCCCAGAGGAGCCAGGGGCTCGAAGAAATGACTGTATCAGTTTTCAACACTGCTCTTTTTATAATCATGTATAAGTGGTATAATGACAAGTGATAACTGCTATACATACATGACTTCCAGGGCCAACCATGGTACATACACACAAAGATAGGCTGAGGGCTGGAGGGGACCTTCTTTAGGGATGGTGATCAGGTACTAATTAGTCCCAGGCACCTGGAACAACTATGCATCCATTGAAAAAATAAAATTTAAAGGAGTTATGTCTTGCTACCTCATGTGGCTTTGAAAAAATTATTGCTCACATGCAATAGCATAGAATTTATATCTTCCCAGTTTTTTAATCATGTTCTAGCTCTTTTTAAAAAGATAACCTCAGGGACTAGAATATTTAAATTGGGATAAAACTTACGATAGATAAAATGTCTCTATTTTCCACTTGCTTAACCAGATCTAATAATTCCTTCAAGCTACATTCTTCCCACATTATCCATAAAGACTTGAGTGATCTCTTTTGCTCACAATAATCCTCATAAAACTAATGCCTGTTTCAATATTGTGATCTATATCATAAGTTAACTAGATTATTCGTTTCATTTTCAACTGAGTGTGTTTCTCACACCAGTATCCATGAGTGGTTCCTAAAATTTTTTGCCCAATAACGCCAGTGCTTCCAGTTCAACTAATACTTTCTAGTAAAATTTTCCTGTTATCATGGGTCACCTGCCAAGACATGTCCTCTGGCACCTCTTAGAGAATGCTCATTTGGCTAGATTCATCTGTGCTGCATGTATACAATTTGCAATGGTAAGTCTGTCTATTACTTAGAGGCCAGTTGCTGGGGCTACTAGTAAATATGTTGAGGTTCCCCTCTGTGATTCTCCCTGAATAGTCTGTCTTTGCACTGGACCAGCAGTGATGTCAGACACACAAAATAGTGACAGTCAATAAGGTTGAGATTCAATCTCTTAGGCTCATGAAGACAATTGGCATTTATAGTTAATCCAGGTAATACTTAAATTGTAAGCCCTTGGGACCTATAACAGAAATTACCTTTACTGTGTTTTCAAAGAGGAGTGTAACCCTTGAGTAAGAAAAATGAAGATGTAAAAGAGTTGTGAAGAGGAGTTTAAAATACTTTGAAAAAAGTTACATCACGTATTCCCAAATCTGAAAAACATGTTAAACCAGGTGTGCAGCCATTTTAACAACCCTTTCTTTCAAAGTAGCCTGTAAACAAAATCCCCTAGAATAACTTATTCTGAAAATATGTCAACTTGTCGAAACACCATGGCTGTTTAATTAAAATAAGCTCATGCTTGTTGCTCTGCCCTGTGTTCTGAAGTGATTGATTTTACTTTCAATAGCTATGACCTCTAAAAAAGTGCTCTACTAAAATCAGGTCATGGAATTTTAAAATAAAGTCTATCGAGTCATAATGTCTATTTTTTAAACTATTCAACTTACTTCTGAGAACCATGTGCAAAACAGAAAACAAACACATTTTAGATGTTACAGAGTGAAATGTCGTAGAATGCAATTTTCATAATTAGTTTTTCAGTATATTAAGAATTACTTTTCAGAAAATATCACTTCTCTGTAAGTGCTTTTCAATGAGACTAAGAGTCCTTTTTAACACTTAATGGAGCAATTTATTCATATTTTTATTTGGATATTTAATATTTGTAAGATCATAATTCAATGGAAATGAACTAATCTAATATTATTGATGGTTCATTCTCCTGCTGTCGGTAAATGTTTTACTTCTTAAAAAATCTCATGTTCTTTGGCTTTTTTGAAATAATGTTATGTTCATTCCTTTGTTCTTTCATTCGGCAAAATATTTATGGTGAAACTACAGTGCACTGAACATGAGTTAGCTGTGGGAATAAAAAAATTGAAAAAATATATTTCCTCTCCTTGAGGAACTCACTTATTACAGGAGGTATGTAGAGACATAGGTATGAAGGTACTAGGCAGGTACATAGATAAATTACAAGAAAGAGAAGTGTTGAAAAGATGTATCAACAGTGTGAGGATTCCACACACACTGTAGGATTTTACTGGCTCCTCAACTCAACTCAACTCCCCCCCTCAACTCACACACACACACACACACACACAATCTCCATTGAGGAAGCTACTTGCCTCTCTTCCCCACTTCTTCCTCTTCCTCTTTTCCCTCTTTCACTCTCTCTCTTCCTGTATACTAAAAAGCACAGAACATTCTTTATCTTATAAAGAGAAACTTCATCTCTTCTAAAGCCTTCATATAGCAGCCAGATCCTGGGAGGGTGGGAGAGATGAATTTAAAATATAGCAAAGGTAGCACTGTTTACTTTCTACCTGAATAATGCTTCTAAATAAAAACAGTCTTCCTAAAACATCTCTACTTTTCTACTCATATTTATTCTATCGAATTGTGAATTCCTCTATGCAACTACAAACTCCTGTGGGCTGTGTCAGTGATCTTTGATCTCCTTTCTCCTGTCCTCTGTTTCTTGCACCTGATGTGATGCACACTAAGAATGAATTTGTAAATGTTTCCTGAACTTAATGGAACAAAACTGAGTTTTTACCTTGATGATTATGATGCTATTCCCAGCTGGAAAAAATATTCTTATTCATTGTTCTGCCTTTTCAAATCTAGCTGCTTGCCCTTCTACTCTTGTGTCTTTGAAAATTTCTCCTACTACTCTGTCTAGCCTGGTCTCTGTCTGTCTGTCTGTCTGTCTGTCTGTCTGTCTCTCTTTGGTGAACCCCTAAGACACTTTTTTTCTTTGCTTACTCTATGACACATCATATTTTTAACTTTTATATACATTAGATATATCTTTTCTTCAATCTAGCGGAGATGAATGGGTAGGATATAACTGAAAATTAAATGTCTACGTAATAAACTAAAGGTGCATAATAAAATCAATGCCATAATTATAAATACTAAAAAGAATTTGAGATAAGATTTCCTTAGAGGGACGTGTTTTTTACAATTTACTTCTCATGTTTTGTAGTAATGAGTGATTTATATGAGTTATGTTATATTTTACTAGCATCTGTTTATGCCTTAGTGCTAGAGACTTAACTAGATCTCTAGAAAAATATGATACAATAGTTTTCACAATAAATGTAGAAAAATCCTGTTTAATGAATATTCACAAAAACAAATAATTATACTTTCTCTAAAAGTGTTCAGAATCCACCTACTAATTTTTGTTAAAATAAAATCTTTACAGAAGCAGTACCATATCCTAATGGTTTCTTTCTTTCTTTTTAACCAAACATTAAAATATCTTTCAATATTATAATCTGAATTTTCCTACCATTAGAAAAGCCTAGCATCAATTGCTTTTAAATCATTTAAGTAATTTTAATGAAGACAAATCTTTTAGTGAAAGTACTCTCTCCATTTCCACTAATTTTGCTACTTTTCTATTTTTCTTTTGTCTGAAATATGTGGATATGGGATCGATTAGATTCCAGTTTAGTTAGTTACAGACTTAATAGGACATTTTTGCTATATATTTTTAAAGCCCTTGAGTACCTTCTGGGGCTCTGTTTCCTTAAATTCACTCTCTTACCACTTGTGTTAGTTCCTGAAACTTCAACGTGATGCTCCCCAAAGGGGACAGAGTTTGCAAGAGACTCTGTGCTGAAATGCCATTTCTTTATCCTCATCAAGCAGTTATTACTCTGAACCTACTGCTGCTGCCTGAGTGAAATGCTGTGCTGGGGAGCCTCCAGGGATATATAGTTATAAGCTATAGTTCCTGCACTATAGAAAATACTGATTTGCAATCCAGGTACAAAGTGCTACAGAAGGAAATAATCACATGGTTGTAATGAGAGGGAGCTGAAATGGTCCTCAGTGATAGGGTCTAGATGAGCAGAGCAGAAGAGAGATACATCTGGGGAGGAAAAAGAGGCTCACAGACATCCTGGAGTAAGTGCGCTGTGGTCAAGGGCCAAGCAACAAGCCCTTTGGTCTGGGGTAGAGCTAGAGCATTGAAGACGTGGGAGAAAACACAGCCAGGGCCAGACTGTGGAGGGCACTCAGAGAGAGCTCCTGAAGTCTGGACTTTATTCTTGGACAATGAGGAGTCACTGACTATTTTTGGCTGAGAAGTGGAACGTACAACATGGCATTTCAGTTATTAAAGTTATGACGGTGAACTGTGTAAGGTATATGGGACAGGGACATCTAGTGGCAGAGGGTTCCAAAGGAGATTATTTAATAATAGTATAAAGATGAGTCAGGACTGGAATGGTGGCAGAGAAATGAGAAGGAAGGGTTAGGCTACAAGAGAGACATAGCGAAAGGCTAATCAATAGGCTTGGCTAGCTGACGCAGTGTTGGGGAGAGAAAAAAAGAGTTGAGAGACTTATTTGGGGGCCTCATTTTTGACTCCTCTTTGTATTAGACACTTACTAATTTGGTTGTTGAGGCCCAACCTCTCCCTCCTCTTCTTTGGGACTGCCTCACCCCCAGACAACTCACAGATGGGCAAAGAACAATACAGTCCTTGCAATCCCTTCCCTGGTAATCTGGAATTAGGCCTGACACCTAGAGAATGGTCTCCTTCTGAGGAGTTGGCTGTGTCCACTTTCTTCCATGTGAACTAGGAAGCTGAAAAAGCTGCTTTACCATAAGAGAGAAAAAGGCAGAAATGGGGAGGGGGCGGGGAAGATGAGAGGTAAAAAAGAAAAGCTAGGTCCTGGTTCTTTGTTACATGTGTCCCCAAAATGCAACTGCATCCCTCCCCTAATTCTGTAGGACATCTTTATAACACAGTAATATATTCCCTCTTTGATGAAGCTAGCTTGGCAGGGTTATTGTTACTTGTAGCCAAAATGGTCCAAATGGATATATTCCTCAGCACAATTCTCTATCTTCAATCAATTTGTGCTCTGGTTACTTTCTGAACATTTCAGCGCTTTAGTAGTCAGTAAACATTTTCATGCCATTTCCTTCTTGTAAAATGTCTTTCTCTTCCCAATCCTGCTGACTCTGCCTGTATAAATCCTATCCTTCCTTTCTTCTATCTCTCTTTTTTAGGTACTTCTTGAGTGAGTCCATAATATCTGTAAATTGTAATGTTACACTCTCCCATTTCAAGTCCCTGATTTTACTGGACATGTTGGAAGAATAATTAAAGCTACACAAATAAGGTAGGAGGTAGTGGATGGTAGTAGAAAATCAGGAAATTTGTGCTCTTACATATACAAATTTAAACAAATTCACAAGGCGGTGGTCTACTTATCTACTAGTACCTTTGACTCTAAAATGGGTTTTAATAGGTACCAGTGGCCACTTGACCAAAGCAGATATTTCACATAAGGAAGTATATTAATTAGGAGTATTAGATGAAAGGAGCTAAGAATAGCCTTTAAACAAGCAACACATGATACATTATTGCATAAGTGCTATAAATTCAGTTTTATAAATATCCAGAGGAAGTCTTTCAGCAAGTGAGAGACAGATTTAGAACCTGCCAATGATTCCTTGTTCAAAATCCAGGGCTTTCTCCACTATTCCAAATTATCCCACAGGAAATAAAATAAAAAAAAAATCGATATTTAAATGAGAAAAAAATTCAATTCTATGTCTTTAAATAATTTTCAAAGCAATAATGTATTTTAAATTATCATCCATTAAAATAGTTTTTATATACTCTAGGAACTGTTTTTCTCTTTTAAGACACTATAGGATATCTCTTATACAGGCCTCTCTTTAGCCTTAGAAATGAGAACACCAATCTGCTGTGACATCTCACATAAATTTGGAACACAATAGAGTATACTTTCCCTTCGGCAATGGCAGCCTTTGTTCTAGTAACTCACAATGCTTCGAGAGGGAAAAACTCAAAATTGCCTTATGAAAGCAATAAGAAAATGTCTAGCAAATGGACATGTAATGAGCAAGACAAAGTGCCTAGAAATAGTTCATGTCTCTTTCTGTCCCTTTCAAAGGACACTCCTAAGACCCCAAAGCAGTCACACCCGAAGATTAAACAAGTAGCACTGGTTAGCTCTTGCATAAACAACCTCTTGCTAAGCAGGGCAGAAATATTGTTCATATGAAAATGGAAGAGTCTCTGGTGAATACTGAAAGAAAGTGATGATTTCCATAACCAGAAAAAGCATTTTTACATTATTCCGTTTTTCAAATGCTATAAAACCTGAGCTGCTTTGGTAATTGCTTATCCCTGTTTTGCTGGCTCTGTATCATCCTCATCTCTGCAGCTTTCCATTTACGAAATGACAAGGGGGTCTTTCGTGTTTTGTTTTGTTTTGTTTTTCCCCGAAGCCTTGGCAGGAAACCACCATGCTGTATGGTTTCTAGGGGCCCACCTTGAATTGTTCATACAATGATTTTTCGGTGCCCCTCTCATAAAAGCCCAATTGGCTCATCCTCCCAGTAGAATTGTTGAAAATATGATCAGAGAAGGCCCCATTAACAGCAACCGTGAATGATGCTCTTCTCTAGCTTTATGCAGCCTTTTGTTGTATCGTGTTTTTTAAACTGAGAACAAAGCATAGAGCAGCTTCAGTGAGAAGGGGAAATACAAAGACACTTACCTGCATTACAATAAGGAGGTCAAAGACCAAGATGAAAGAAGCCAGGAATGCTCTAGAAACTTCATCACTAGGCAGAAAACCCCGATTCAATTTGTCCCAGCTGATCCAGTCAGTTGTAATGACAAGTACAACAACAGAAGTCAGAGTGAAAAGAACCGTCCTGCAAGGAAGAAGAACTCATTAGAGAACCTTAGACATAATAATATAGACAGTGGAGAGTGCATGTTTTCTGTGCTATATTAAATGTCTATTCCTCACCAAGTAACGACCCTAAGGTATATTCACCAAAAGGAAGATGAAAAAAGAAATAAATTAAATGCTTTCTTTCAAAAGCAATTAGAAAGCAATATGATAGCATCTCTTCCAAGATTTTCCCTTTAGGACATTAAGATGATTCTAGAACAAATAATTAACAACAAAAATATTACAAATGACCTTGATTAGTGCAACTTGTTGCAAAGGGAACGTTGGTGTGTAGCTCTCAACGCACGTACGTCATTTACTGAGAGTAGAAGACATATGTAGGTAAGAGCATAAGGCAAATGGCGAGTAAGTAAGGAAGTCCTTTGATTCCATTTTTGTTCTACAAAAGAGAGGGATCGTTAGATTGGTCCCATCATCATCTCTGTAGCCTGACAAGCTCCATAGAGGAACCATCTCTACATGCCAACAGTCTAGCCTCCTCTCCTTATAAGATTCTTGACAGAGATAGCTTGTGGCCGAGTGACCTGTCTAGGTCACACCATGTCTGATCGCACGTTCTTTGTTATAAGATACAAGGGGCCTTAGATTTTCTTTTATATATCTCTGTAGCCCCTATAAATCTTGCATAATTGTATGTAGATGAAATTCAATAAATGTTTGTTAAAATTGTAACAATTACCAATTAAGTTTTTTATAAAAATCAAAAACTACATAAATTAATCTTTAATGTTGATATTTAAAGTAAATCTGAACCATGGGCCATGAAAATTTAACCTGCCAGAGATTTGTCCGTAACGTAGTTAAGCGTCTGCTTTAGAGCTATACTGGTTTCTGGATATTGTTTTGAATTGTAAAAAGAAAAAATTTTGAAAAAATTTTAATCTAAAGGAAGAAAGAAAAAGGAAATAAAGAAAAAGAAGACAAAAGAAAAGAAAAATGGGAGAAAAATGTAAAAGTAGAACAATACCTTAGAAGGACACATACCCATTTTGGCAATTTAACAAGCTTCTTTTGTCTCTAATGTCTTATAATAATTGATATTCAAAAAAGAATAACAGAAACTATCTTAGAATTCTCTTTTAAATTGAACAAAGTGCGAATTTTTAAACAAAATTTGGGGTTTCTTTTTATAGTATCTTATTTAGAACAAGTTATATTTTGATATACTGGATATAATAAGCCCCTCCTTAGATTCTCACCTCCAGTGAATAGAAAATATATATTATTTACTTTAATTTTGGAAAGTAAAATCTCTAATAAAATTTATTCATTTCATTTAAATTACAAACTTTCAAAAGAATTTGACTCATGAGCTCCAAAATATAAATTACAGATTGTCTCTACTACTGTTTAGAATACCTTTGATCATTTCCAGAAATTCAAATGGATTAAATGAGCATGAGAAATATTCTAAATAATTATTACAATTTGACAAAAAGAAAATGCAAATATTATGTAGTTAAACATAAGGATAATGAGATTTTAAACAAATTTTTCTCCAGGTTAAGTAATTTGTTTGTGTTTTTGTTTTTTTGAGTTTGAGAAACTTTAAGCAAATCTGAATGAAATTACAATTTCTTTTGTCAGCAAGGAATATAACAACATCCATGAAAGAGAGATAAATATTGATTTTTCTTCAAACCTCTTTGGGTAGCAAGGGTATTGCCTCATTATGCTTGGCTTTTTCACATGATGTCCCACAAGGATGCTATATACACTTCCTCGGGATGCGCTGCATGGCTGAAGATGTTAAGTAGTTGGGGCCCCAGTTCCTTTAAGCTCCCTCTTCTTGCTTCCCCAGCCTCCTTCACAAAGCCTTTCACCCTCTGCTGTCCAGCACTACAGTGTGAAACCCTGATGAAACAAGAGTACTCCAGTACCTCACTCTAGCTCCATGGCCAGCCTCCATTCTATCTGTTGGAGCCTGTGGTCTGACAGGTTAGTATTTTTAACATCACCCTTGCACTCTCACAAAGAGACACCTAGAAATTCCTTTTGTGAGCACAACTGATTACATAGGAATGCATACTCTAATGTTACTTCACTGGTCTAAATATGTAATTTGGTAATGTAAAATTAAATACTCATTTAGAGGAACACTGTTAGGTGTCAAAATCTGAGAGTTTGGAATTAGTATCTGCTGAGCAATCAGAAACCTCGTCTAAGATTTATAAAAAAGTTATGCTTATTAGTGCTAATAATCTCAGTATGAATGAAGTCATTAAAATTAATCACTGAAACGCTTCGATATCTGGAGTTTATCTTATGCCTGAGCTTCCTAAGACCAAATATGTGCCACTTCGTCTCTCAGCTGTTTGCTTTATTTGATATATTTCACTTAATACAATATATAATACTCTTTCTAAGAGCTTTTCATAGGTGTTTTCCAGGCTTTATTAAGCACTTCTGTTTTGACAAAGAGTATTGCTGCAGATCTCAAGAAAAAGTTACTGGTTATATTTTATTACTCCGAAGGGAAATTAAAAGAGGTATTTTGCCTGATGTTTAATATTTAATACTACAAAAAAGAATAAAAATGGCAATTATTAAATATGAATGCATACAGCTCAGAAAAAGAGCCCGAAAAATAAAGTCTCAAGAGAATGGAAAAAAAGAAAAGCAAAAAGGGGACCGAAGTACATTAACTGGTTATTCGACTTCCAAAATTATATCCAGCACCTTATCTAGATATAGCCACAGAAGCAAACGTGTTACGTGTGGTTTGATTTTCTGAGCCACTTCTTACAAAACTGATAGTCTATCATGCTATGATAATTCAGTCAAAGACACCAGTTTAAAAGAGTCATGACTCGGGTTATACAAAAGCAATCACTTTCATGTAAAGCTGCTATAAAGGAAACAGTCATACAGCAAATTACTATTACAATTATGTGCCACTTACGATGTGCCAGGCATTGGTATAAGTGTGTTACACAAATTAACTTATATAACCCTTACTACAATCCTATTATCACCATCCCCAATTTATAATTATAGATACTGAGTCACTGAACGTTCAAATAACCTGACCTGGGTTACAGATTTCATAAGAACAATAAAATATAAGATAGGTGATCTAAGATGATTCAAACCCAGGCTGACATATGACAGTCTGTGTCATATCTATTGTACACATTGCCTCTCATAGAAAGCACCTGAATATTACCCTTCTGTTACTATGTTTGTAGTTACCACGTAGTTAAGATTTCATTTATTTTCCTTTTTTATTGTAAGTATAAACTGGAAAACTGTCATATAGAAGCACTTAACAATGAAAAGTAAAACTGACAGAGACTGACAATGACTGACAGGGAACAGCTAAAAGGAATATTTTTACGGCAGAGGAAATGGAACCTCATGGAGGCTGACCATTGATGCAACATCTCTGGGTTTTTATTTAAGCAATATGGTTGAAAAAATGTTTACTCTGGACCATGCTTCTTGGAGGGTACCAGCTTCTCTTTTTAAGAAGCATCCCATTAAATCGTTATCTGGATTATTTCCTTTCAGGCTGCAGCCAGCACCAGCAGGACATTCTGGCTCATCAACTTAACTGTCTGGTTTCTGGCCACCAAACAGAAAGAACTCATACATAATTATCAGCTTGAGTGGTTAGTCTCATTTTCATGTTTTCAAATTTCCAATTTGTTTGCTTTTCCTCAGTTGTTGCTAATTCTTCTTAGATTAATAGGAATTAGAACGTGAGACCAAGAAGGGTTAACAGAGCTTTTCTAATCCAAAGACTCCAAATCTCTGGGTTGGGCTCCTGGGAACAACAGAGTTGTAGCTAAGTAAGTGTGAATTTATATGTGCACTAAGAGTTGTCGGTAAAGTGAACAAATGAAATGCTTCCAGACGGGTTTGGGGACTTGCTAATTTCACACAGACTGCCAGTGACTGAACTACGATGAGAGCATAGATCTGCTGACTCTAAGAAGGACTCGCCCTGTAGTAAACCACTTTCCTCCCTCAGCTAAAAAATCTGCAGATATTCTCAAATATTTAGTATCATCTCGATCTCATCTGGAAACATACTCATTTTACAGTCTACTCAAATGTCGTTTATATATATTGATCAGAGACAGAGTCATACAGATAATCCCCAAAACACAGTTTAATTCATAGTCTTAACTATGACATCCTAACTTCTGGATTTTTAAAAATATTAAACTTCCATTTTAAGTAACTAAATTAGTTACTTTTGTTTTCTTTCTTTCATCTATAACCACTTTAAGATAGACATATCGCAGAGCAAATAGCCTGCAAGCCGACCTTAAATCAAGAGAGAAAACAATTGGCATTAGGTCTTCTCTATGGGCTAACTCACTTAGGGCTAAGTATCATACAGCTTCATTTGGATTAAACCAGGCAGTAGGAATATGTAGGCCCTCCTAACTAATATAGTATATGTTGAGTCAAACAAAATTGACAAAATTTGACCATGTTTTATCCTACTAAAAACAGCAATTTCGTGTGATTCAACATAATAAATATGCTTTTATGTGTTTTAATATATTAGCTATTAATCATGCTTTAAAACATTTATAATCTTTGATTCCAGTCATAAATATCATATTCCTTTCTTATCATGCTGCACAATTATTTTAACATTGAAAAGGAAATAATAATCACTTTTATTTATTTCTAAAATACTTGTGTTAAAATGTTGGAACTCAATCAAATCAGATCATGTTTTATAATTTCTTATAGCAAAATCAAAATCTGTAAATCTTATTAAAAATGAAAAGTTTAAGGTTACCACTACAATAAAATAATCCGTGGATTTAGATAGCAAATTTAATTTTACAACTAAGTTATGATATAGTCTCATATTTCAAGTACTAAACACAAGAAATTAAATGTGGCATGGCAATGGAATTTAAAATGATTTAATACTATAATTTCTAACCATGCTGTTTAGAGGGGGGAATATAATAAGCAGGCATAAGCAGAAGAGTGCTCCCCCCTTCACTTTGACTGCAAACCTGAGAGCCAGTTCAAATACCCAGTGCCCCTCTGAACACGAAGTACCAGCACACATAAGTCACAGATGGCCATGAGAGAATGCCAACACTTTTCATTTTGCTTGTTTTAATTATCAATGTTGCAAAGGCAATTCTGGGAGAAAAACAATCACCGCTCGGGTCCTCAAGCCATATTCATCCTGAAATATGTGAATTTACTCAGCACTGTAGCCTAGCTGATGAAGTCAAAGTTGCTTCTCAGAAAGTCGGTAAGTAAATGGCTTTGTGTCCTGGTCACTCTTATTCTTGAGATCAGGAAGCACTGAAGGAACACAAGGTAATATTTGCTATGTAACCTAGTGAAAGAGCACGGATTCTCCATATGGCTATTAAGTAAATGCCACTGCCAGTTCTTGGCCAACCTGAACATATTCGTTAAGATAGGATCCCTGAGAAAGGAGATGCAATTATTAACTCATCTTGTTTGTGGCTCCATTGGGATTTGGAGTCTATAAAGAAAATTATTAGACTTTAATGTTGCCCATTAAATGATACGTTTATAAAGATATTTATCTTTATATCTCTCTATTACTCCTTGAAGAGAAGTGCCCTGAACACAGCAGAAGCTCAAAAAGCACTGAACAAATCGAAATGAAGAAACAACTTGGTAACTCTTTTATCTGAAAGGCCATGAATGAGGTCACTGAAAAAGACACCTCTGGATTGGGGCATTTGTCCATGCAGATTGTAATTTGTGTGAACGGTGTCCTGATGTTATAATCTATGTAAACAATGCCCTTTAGAGTTCTTCAGTGCTCAACCATTGCGACTTGTCTAGGATCCTGGGCATGAATAAATGAGTCTCTTTAACCTGGGGTAGATAATATTCATTTCCTACCCTTCACTAAACTCAGGTTCCACAGCAATTGATGGTACTTCTGCCAGTGTTTATAGAGCTTCTGAAGAAGAGGCCTACGTAGTACAAAATTAGACTGGCTGGACCTAATGGGCATATCAATCCTGCGCGTCTCTCAGCAAACCCACTAACCCAATTTTTCTTTCTAATGAAAATTACCTTGTATATTCTAAATAATTCACCAATTCAACAGAGTGAAACATATGAGATATACTCTACTAATTGTTATCCTGGGTATAAAATATTACCACAAGTTAAGTAATGGAAGTGGTAATAAAGATAGAGCTATAGATAAATGCCCATTAACTACAAATAATGCCATTAAAAACCATACTCATTACTGCTGATGGAAAATAAAATGATAGCTATGATACTTGAAACATATTTTTGATTTTTAAAAATGCAAAGTAGAAATTTTAAACTAAACATACTGAGTTACATCTCTTTCCAGTTAAATTTGCTTTTAAAAGAAATAAGAAATAGGATCTTGTCAAGTAGGGGTGAACAGGACAAAAGTATGCTTTGATTTAAAAAATAGGAGGAATTAACATACTGGGTTAATAATAAAGGTTCAAGTAAAATTTTGTCTTTGTTAAAGCCAAGATGTTTACATAAGTCAAAAGCAAGGCCAAGAGTATGTTCTGAGTTCATCTCAAACATTTCTTGAAGAGGATTTATCATCCATCAGGAGACTGTCCATTGAGAATGCTTTCGGAACTCTCTACAAGTGTCCTTGGAAGAAAGTATCTTTTTGATGACCTTGGGCACATGATATAGGAAATTAGACTTTATGAACATAAAATACTTTTCTCTATGAAAGAAGACTACGAAATAGACAACAGGAACAAAATAATTCCCTAAAGTTGTACAAAAATACTTAATGGAAGTAATGTCATGTCACAATGGAAGATTAAAAAATTCATAGAGGCACACTTCATTCTTTAATTCTAAAGGAAAAAATTTTTAAAAGCATCTAAAGCTTTATTACTGCAGATATATATTTAGTTTCTCTGGGGCACTGGTGAAGAATCTTTGATTTAGAATAATTCAAGGCAAACTGTAAAAAAACACTCTCCCATTCAAAAATAGAAGAGCACTAATGATCAGAGTTGGACCAATTCATAAGTTTGACTTAATTAAGAATTGCTTATTGGCATTTTAAAGGCAGGTTATCAGCCTTGTCTGGTCAGCCTTGGTCTGATCAATCTAGTGGAGAATTTTGAAGCTATATATAAAGTGTAATTTCATCAAGAATTTAAAAAGTCCCTTGATAGAAAATGCTGTTTCAGGTAATGTACAAGATTGGACAAAATAGCATTGCTTTTTGAATGAGAAAGATATATTGTAACATGTGCAAGGGCACAGAGAAATTCAGGAAACATTTGTTTGCATCTACTAAGCCAAAAGCACAGAGCTAAATTGAAGGAACACAGAAATGATCTCTGCCCTTAAGGAACTTGTTACCAGTTGAAGGATGCCAATATGTACAAAACAGTCATATCCAAAGTTAAGTAAAAACCATAAAACTATGTGTGATTTATTTTTATTCACATATCCAGAAATATGTCATTTATTTTTATTCAGGTATGAAGGGTAGCTGAGAGGTTTAATAAAATTAGACCTAAAGGATGGATAGATTTGTACAATGCAAAGGATAACACAGACAAAAGACAAATTTGAAGGAAAATATGGAAATGGTAGCGGGTAGGTAGAAAAGCATGGGGAAGAGTGGCAGATGTTTCCAAAGTCTCTAGACTGTGTGGAAAGAAAAGGATTATGAAGCCATTAACTGAAGTGAGGAATATGAAAGCAGGGATGAAATACTGTAAATTCTATTTTGGACACATTGTTGAGTTTAAAGGGCTGGCAGGACATTTATGCAGGGATGAACAACAGTCAGTTGGAGATAGGAATCTAAGCCAAGGAAAGGTCAGGTCCTAAATTCTGAGTCATTCAAATACAAGTAGTTGTTAGAGTCATGGAAATGAATAAGATTTTTCAGGTAAAACCATTTAAGAGAGAGAGAGAGAGAGAGAGAGAGAGAGAGAGAGAGAGAGAGAAATGAGAACCCAAGGGCAGAGTCTTGAAGATCACCTCTTTTTATGGTGTATCCAAAGAAGGATGGAGACCCCTAAGACCAGATATATGCAAGATCCAGAAGAAAATATTATAGAAGCTAGAGAGAAAGATAATTTCAAGAATGAACTGGTGGCCCTAAACTCCAAATAATACATACAGGTTTTATGGGATAAAGATTGAAGATGGATTTTTCTTCAACATGAGACTCCTTTGGAAATTGCAAAATTGGATGTAAATATAGTTTCAAATATTTTCTCTGTAAACTCAGATATGGGCCTAATTTGTGTTCTGCTCCCAGAACCTCTATGAGTAAAGAGAGAGAGAAAACAGAGAATGATTTGGATAATTCAATTAAAACCCCTTTGGTTATAATTAGCCAAGTATTTACAGTTTTATTAGAGTTTTTTGCCCAAACATATCAGGCAAAGATATTTAATCCTTCAATTTTGGGTATGTTTTATCAGTGGTGAGCAGACACTTCAAGTCACTCAGTTTATAGGAACATATTTCTCAGTAATAGATTTTGACTCTGACTTGATCATTCCCTTATTAAGAGAAAGTAGTTAGCATGTATGTTTTGAGGGACAACTATATATTAGTACAAAATTATGTCACAAATATATCTACTCGAGTACTTTATAACATAATTAGGGAAATAAGATATAATTTAAAGAGAGAAGACTATTATGTATCAAAGTATAATCAGGAATAAAGAAAAGTCTGAAGGAGGTAATACTAGAATTACTTGGTGCCTTGAGGGAAGGGAAAAGAAATCAAGACAAAGGATCATCTCAGGCAGAAGGATAAAATTGGTAGGAATTATAATATTGTGTTGTGAGGCAATAGATATACCTGCCTAGATATGGCAAAAGACATGGGACATGAATTGGATAGAGAACAAAAGAAGGTTGGAATATTTATAGGTTATTTCACATTGCTGGTGGCCTTAAAATTCTCCAAGAAGGTTTGATTTAATGCTATAGAATAAAGATCCTATTGACTGTTTTTTAAGTACTATACTATCCATCGAAATCATTGTTTTGTAGGATGGCTTTGGTCCTAGAAGGGAATGAAAGCTCAGATTAAGAAAGAGTAGAAAGTAGACTACTGCAGTAATGCATAAATGATCTGGTTGTAACTAAATTGTAATAATACGGAGGACAAATATAAAATATATTTGAAAGTAAAGTTAATGGAATGTATGCTAAACTTGAATGATACTTACCCAAAGTTAAGAAGCTGGAAAGGAAGCTGGTTTGAGAACAGAAGATTATGAGATAGGTATTCAGACAGCTTCAGAAACCTACATTTGCTTGCTCCGGATTCCCTAGGCCCTTATGGTAGGCAAAATTCTAAAATGACCCCTAATGATCCTTACCCTTCCACAATCTCCCCACCTTGCTGGGCAGAACGTATGAATAGGATGAGATTATCACTCTTGTGATTATGTTACCTTATATGTCGAAAGGGATTTTTACAGGTTTAATTAAGATTACCAATCAGTCCACCTTTGGTTAATCAAAAGAGAGATTATCTGATTAGACCTAACCTAAGCTCATGAGCCCTTTAAAAGCAGAGAGTTTACTCTGGCTGGTGGTAGAGGCAATTGGAGAGATTTGAAGCATGAGAAGGTTCTCTGTTGCTGAGATGGAGGGAGTCATCAAATAAAAATATGAGAGGGCCTCTAGGAGCTGAGAGCAGCCCTGGCAAACAGGCAGCTAGAAAATGGGGACTTCAGTCCTATAGCTACATGGAACTGAATTCTGCCAACAAGATAAATTAGCTTAGTAAAGGACTCCATGCTCCAGATGAGAATGAAGGCAGTTAACTTCAGTCTGAGCAGAGTATCAGCCACATCTTGTCAGACTTCTGACTTATAGAATTTATATAAGATAAATTATGTAACAATTAAATATTTTTTTAAGACACTAAGTTTGTGGTAATTTGTTATGCAGCAATAGAAAACAATAAAGCTACAGGAATTTAGGATTCTTGGGATACTAAAGTAATTGCCTATTGGAAATACTTGCAAGCTAGATATAGAAAAGAAATGCTTAGCTCTTGACATCTAAGATACTTAAAATCAACTAAAATCATCACCTATCCAAATTGGAGAATAAACCTAGGCTTCCATGGAACATCTATTCACAGGAAAATGCTCATTGAATTAAAAACCCAAAATTAGTCCTAAAAGAAAATTTGGTCCAGCTACTTGTCTCTAAGTGTATAAATTATTATATAGAGAAGGCTTTATCTATGTCTTTTCTTAAAATTTAACCAGAGAGAACGATGCTTTCAAAGCTCACTCAAGCATATTAAAATGCTACCTAATATTTAAATGCAATTTCTTAGTTAAATTTAACTACCCTATTCCTAGAAGATTATTTGTCAGAATCTAATCCATGAGAAGAACTCTTTATATATTTAAAAAAGAAAACTTTGCCAAAAGAAAGAGAGGAACTGGTTTCTATTCATGGTTCATACTACTTATTTAGCTGTACTTAGGAAAGTCAGTTATGTTTTCAAGGTTAATTTCTTGATCTCTGAAATGATGATAATGTTGTGATGATGATGAAGTAAGTCATGATGATGATGACAGCTAAAGTGTAATTAAGTAGTTATAATTATATTATTATACCCATATACTCACGTCATTCTCAAACCAATCCTATGAGGTAAACATTATCAATCACTTCATTTTGCATAAGGAATATTAGACTTTGGAAGATTAAGTAACCTGTCCAAGATAACAAAGCTATCAAATATGGAGCTTAGATTTAAACTCAAGTCTCTCTGACTCCATCGCCAAGTTCTTAGACACTTTGCTATCCTGACTTACCTATTTATGATGTCATGAGGATTGAATAAAATAATGTATGTGAGATAACACTGAAATTTTTAAATGTTGCTATTATATTCAAAAGATGATAGCCCGGTCATTCCGGAGTCGTCTTTCTGTAAATTATTCAACAGGTATTCAAAGACAAGACATTCATGAGTAGTTGGAAAAATTTCCTTTCAAATTATAAAACTTAATTTTTTTAAAATTAGAAATGATGTGTTTAATACACAAAACAATAATTTTATAATTTTTTTGGTATCATTAAGTGAGAAAGGGGCCATTCACTCTGGAGCTGAGTGTGTGTTGGTATATCCACAGAAATATCTGATTTGGCCCAATGGGGAATTGTAGAATATTATCCATAACTTGGTGAAATTAGGTGATTTTCAAAAATTATCATCATGTTATGATTAATTTTAAAACCATTGAAGGGATCTGAGGCCCTGCCAGTCTCTGTTACATAGTTTTCGAAAAGAGGATTTTCTTTCTTTTATTTTTTTTTTTAACATAAAATTTGGGTGAACTAAGCTTACCCACTTCAAAGTTGTAAATTTCACTAAGTCTACAGGCCTCATTTCTTACAGGAACAGTTTAAGCACTTTGATCTCAAACACTTTCCATTTCTTCTCTAAGAATAGGGGCCTCTAAGTGACATTCTGTCTTCCTTTTAAGGTTAGGGATTTTAGAAGATCAAAGATTAGTTCATCCCCCCCTTTTTTTTCATTTTCACTGTACGATTTTTGTACCCTTTTCTGGTGCATGGATCCTTTAACCTTGGTGATGCCACGTGAATTTAACTGCATGTTTGGTAACAAGATGTTGAAATTGCATGAGTCCAATAAATTAGAGTTGTAAAAAAGAAGAAAGATCTCAAGTAAATAACTTAACCTTACACCTTAAGAAATGAGGGAAAAAAAAAAAAGCAAGCTAAAACCAAAGCAAGAAATGAAGAAAATAGTTGAGAAAAGCAATCATGTGCATGAAGTCTTTTGACAGACCCCCCCCACAGCTGCATAACACTTGCTTACTAAGCAATAAAGAGTCCTCATATCCTGTGGAAATATCTTTCCCTGTTTCAGATACAATGTGTACTCCTTTGTTCTGCTTAAGCATGTATATCAAATGGCACCTGGCCAACCCCACTGCTATATGTCCCCAGAAGGGAGGAGACAGAGTCCTTTATTCTGGGGCACAAGAGGGGTGCTTGCTGGCCATTTGTTCTGCATTGGCTGCTGAGAGAAACTTGCTGGCAATAGGGAATCGAATAAGAGACTGATGCCCACTATTGAAGGTGATCTTGCTCTGCCTCTTCTCTCTGTGAGTAAAGTATTGTTTCATTTCATGTTTGTCTGAGCTGTGTTTTCCTTGGCGACTCTGATACCGAGAAGCAGTGGATGGAAGTCTTCAAATTGCTACTCCTGGTGATAAACAATAGATGCCATTTGCTCAACAGGAATAATAAAGTTTTGTGAAGAAATAAATGAATAGAGATTAAAGAATAGAATCAATGAAACAAAAAATTGGTTCTTTGTAAAGATTAACAAAAATTAACAAATCTTTAGCTAGATTGACCAAGGAGGTGCAGGGGTGGAGATTCAAATTACTAATGAAAGAGGAGACATCACTACTGACCTTGCAGAAATAAAAAAGATTATAAGGGGATATGATAAACAGCTGTATGCCAACAAATTAGATAATCTAAGTGAAATGACTTTTTTCCTAGAAAGACATGAACTACTAGAACTAAATCAAGAGTACATGGAAAATCTAATTAGAGCTGTATAACAAGTAAAGAGATGGAATTAGTACTTTAATAACTCAACACAAAGTATAGCCCATGTCCAGACTTTCACTAGTAAATTCTACTCAATATTTAAAGAAAAATTAATATCAATTCTTCATGTTCTACTCCAAAATAAAAGGTACTTCCGAACTCATTCTGAGGCCAGCTTGCCCTGATACCAAACCAGATGAAGATATCACAAGAAAATTACAGAACAATATTTTTTATAAATATAGATGCAACCCCCCTCAATAAAATACAGCCAAAATTCAGCAACATATAAAAGATCCTATAGAATGATCAATTAGAATTTATGTCAAAAAGGCAAAATTGGTTTAACATGTGAAAATAAGTCAATATGATTACTCTTCAATAAGCAATAATCACAAAGCTAATATTTTTCTTTTGCTTTTTTGTTATTTGTTTATCATCTACTATTCCCATAGTACATATACTGGAAGCATACTGTTTGGTTTCTAATTCCAGTTCTGTCACTTTTGGGCCAATTTACATTATCCATACATAACTCACAGAATTAATTGTTGTGAGGCTTAAATGTGGTAATGTTTATAGAATGCTTTAAAATGCGACTAGCTTTAGCATATGCTACTTACTGTTTATTTTGAATTCTTTTAGTGGATATCTATGTAAATGATAAAATTTAGTATTTTTTTATATCGTCAAACCACATCTTAATATTTTTCTCCTTTTTGTTGGTTTTATGGTATCTAGAAACACATCTGTTTTGTCAGATTTCTGTGGTTCTCTGAGTACTTTGGTTCTTCTGATGCACGTACACACATACACTATCTAAACAACAAAGGCTGCCCATGCTGTCATTCGCTTCCCTTGTAGCAATTAGGTGGGACATCTCTGCTCTCCTTATGCATTCGCTTACATTTCCTCATCAGTGTTATTCCACTATGAGGGATCTCTGAGTAGCCTTTTGCATTTCACTCCATCCCCACCCCAAACATTCCCTCCTCTCAGAAACACTGTCGTGGTTTCCTGAGAGCCCCAGAGTTAAGAGAACAGATTTTGAGGAGGATAGCACTACTGATGGGACATTCTGAAAATAACTGCACAGCGTTCACATTTGTGCTTGCTGAGGAAAACATATGCCATAGGGTGAAGCTTGATTTAAAGTCAGGGTGGTGACAGAGCACACTTAGAGTGGATTCTGAAATTCCAGCTAGTGGGAGATTTTTTAGGTAGACAACAGAGATGAAAACAAGAACAAATAAACAGATGAAAAATGAACTATTCAGAAAAAAATAGATTATCTCCTAATCACCTGTTAAAGTGATAGCTTTATCATATTAAATGGAATCTCTTATCTATGAAGTCAATTTTAGCCTATATAGGTATACTGAGAACTCTTTAAATTCTTTAGAAAGCCATGAAATTGAGTAACATTTTAGAGTCTGAAACAGGGATTCTAATTATTGAGTTGAATTGTTATAAAACATTAAATTCTATTACTTTGAAAATGTTAATGTGATCCTTCAGGATATAAATGCACAGTATTGTGTTTTTCTATTATTTTTCCTTATGAGACACATAATGACAAAAAATTCCAAAGAAGGTATAGCATCATTGATAGCAGGTCAGTCAAATGACTAATTATCTCCAGAAACAGCCCTTTTATCTAGATGACATTATCTTGCCTTAAAAGAGCCATGTCATGCAAGAAACAGTTAATATAATAAGTGCAGAACTGATTTCATGCTTTTCTAAAAGGCATGAGGAATCAGATTAAATAAACATACAAAGAAACAGTAGGTTTCTTGAAAAACTTTGTTATAGGTAAAAGCAACTCTGAATTTATTTTACCATGTCATTAACTTTCCAAAATTAAAGTGTTATCTATTTCAAACACCAGTTTATTTAAATTAAATTTAAGTGTTATAAATGCCACTCTTTCTCTGTGATATAGCAAAAGAAAGTTATAGCCTTATAAAAAGCACAATTTCAAAAAAGAATTATTGCATTAAAAATAGAGCAGGAATTAACACAAATTTCGATCAAGACACACTTTCTTGCTTAGTTTCCATTCATAAAGGTAACTGCTTCATTTAGTAAAATAGCAATATTGAAAATTAATCTCACACCAAGAAAATAGTGGTATATCATATGAATTTAACTTCTATACAATTATACAATATGGAACACAAGCCATGTGACACTTATACTTTGATGAATTAGTACAAAGGTTTTCATATCTAACGATTACTTTTGTACCTCAGACAAGATACTCCTCCTTCATTTCTTTCAAACATAAAGCAACAGGAATGAATGAACCTCCCTGTTCTTCTGGTTCACTCTACCAATAAATAAACAAAGGATCCCTGAACAAGTCATAACTCTACTTCAGTTTTCTACTTTCTGCCAAGTAAAAAGCAAGTTTCCTTTTTTTTATCTCTATATTACAGTTTTCTGAAACAAATAAATAATAGTGTATGAGTATGTACATATTATCAATGCAAATGTATAGAAACTGAAATACACACACATACACATTGCAAAGTGTGCGTGTGTAAACTGAAAAATTTGTGGTATTCAAATTTCAGAATGTTGAATATAGTCAGTATAACACTTTTTCTCCTTACTTTTAAGACAGAGCTTATTTTGGCATAAAAATGTTCAGGAAAGCTCTGGAGAAGTTGGCTCACAACTGTATTAATCCTTATAGATTTTTCTTTTACATGAAGCTCACATAGATTTTCTTTTAATAACAAAAACATTGACTGTTTACATTCCATTTCATTAAACAAGGTAATTTTCAACTTTGAACAAAGTTCATTATCTTGTAATTCCTACCCAAATCAATAGAGAATTACAATAAGATGAATTTACAGGGTGCCAAGGGGGAAAAAAAAAAAAAAGGCTACTCCAGAACTTCAATCAGAAGGGCATCCTGACTTGCTTTTAATTTTGTTTTACTCTAATTCTTTGTTTCAAACTCCATTCAAAATGCTGGCACACGTAAAGGTTTTTCAGACTCCTGCTTCTCAATTCACCACTCAACTGGGACAATTACAATGATTTTCTTTACCAGTTAGATGTCATAATATCAATGATAGGATTTACTGAACAGCACAGTACTGTCCATCAGTGTTCCTATTATTGAATTGGACTGTTTCCTTAAGCTTTATTTTTTTAATATGAATTTTTCCCATGATTCGATGCTGTGGATAATTTTACTCACACGCTTTTTAAATATAAACCTTTAAGTAAATGCAGTACTACTAAAAAGGCTATATCTTCAATATCAAAAAGCTTTCCATCTATTATGCCAAAAGTACAAACTTTTGGTGTTATCAGTACTAAAATTTTCAGATTTCTTTTGCACATCCCACATCATAGTTTCATATTTTGGACCAAATAGCATGGAATATTAGTTTTTGAGTTAGGCAGACCTATGTTTGAATCTCAAACTCTGCTATTTACTAATTATGTGATAAAAGGTAAGTTATTTACTCTCTTTGAGCCTTAGCTACTTCATCTGTAAGATAGAGATAATAGCTCTATAACAAAAAAGGTACACTATAAATGATCATTGTTTATTAATATTTTTTATTTAGTTGATATTTTTAAATTATATTTTAAGATGGACCAAATATGCAGTATAATTTTGTTATATATACATATATATACACATACTATTCAAAAATATATTAAAAATCCATGACAAAACTGTTAAGGACTCGATTAATTCAATTAATAGAGATACACATAGAAGAAAAATGCTATATAAAGTCTAATATGCAGCTCATAATTACAAACTAGAATATTTTAAAATGAGTTTGTTAAAAAAAAAAAAATTTCCTTCCGTTTATTTGTAGAGTCTGATTAAGATGTTTAACCTCAAGGTTTATGCTCATTTACCTCTCCTTCCGCTGCCAGATCCATGATTTCCATATGGTTTCTCACTGGAAAACAAGTGGAGGATTGGAGGGGATACAGGCTTGTTTAAAAAACTAATCTATATCCATGAAAAGATATTTGTCTTTTTTTCCTTTTAAACTTACATAGTCTGTACTACACATTGTAGTGGCAAATAATGATCATCAAAGTAGCCAGCTTTAAAACAATTTCACTCTGAATAGTATTTCCCAAATACCAAGTAGTAAATACTGTACATATTTTTTTGGTTTTGTATTTACTGTAGGAGCTAATAATAGATTGTATGACCTATGGATTAAAAAATAAAGAGTATAAGAAAATGCCTAGAAAATAGAAAGTTCTTTATTACTACGAACTTCTTTTGGTCAGTATGAATTACAGCAGCCCTCAGGTACAATCTCTTTTGATATCACTTGGCTTCTTATCTAACATGAAAGGAGTCTTTACATTTGTGCACCTGGTGGCTAAGGCCAGATACGAAAAAATCTTTAGACCACCCCTTATCCAGGAGACAAGTCAGAAAATCATAAGTGATCTGTAAAGCGCAATCTCATAGGAATTACCATTGGAAATGCAGTGGTGACTACAAATTGCCTAAGAGAATGCTTTCTCACCTTTCTCTAACCTGCAGGTATTTGTGAGATTATTTTGGTGGCTAAGTTGGGTCCTCTGGGCAAAAAAGCTACATGCAATGGAAGGACACTATAGACACCACCAGTCCTTACCTTGGAAGTATGTGGAAGCTAAAGGGAAGATGTCCACATCCAATTCTGGCCAGTGAAACAAAGTAACATAACCTAGTCAAAGTAGGTTTCAATACAATTTTCTGAATGTTCACAAATGTCATGTGCTTATTTAATCATTTTCATGGTAGTTGTTTTTTAAAGAAACTATTGATTCCTAACTAAAAATTATTTCATAAACTAATAGGTTTCTTTCTTCAACTCATCAAATATTAGTAGTACTAAATATGGGCTAGAGTACAAACAATCTAATAATGAGTTTTTAGTATATATTTAGTTTCAAATGTTTTTTTCTCTAACTTAAAGAATTAATTTTAGTTCAAAGAGTAATATTATTTTTTAAATATGGCCAATGTTATTATTTAATCATTGTAATGATAAGTACGCACAGAAATATTTAGATAAAGTGTCCATTTCATTAAATGCCATGATTTGTCATTCTTGAGGTACATATTTAAATACTGATTGTACAGCACTCAAGGTTGGAGAAATCTTATATAAACTGTTATTCATAATCATCCTAATTGTGATTGTCACCTCCAAAGTTCAGTGCACTTTGACCTAGCTCCTTGACAGAAGTTAATCACTTCAAAGATTCCTGGAATGTCTTGAGATATAAGAAAAGCAACTGCACAGTGTAAAAAGCATGGGGTGATATTAGACAACTATCTTTTTGAGCTGTCTGAGATCCAGTTTCCTTATCTTAAAACTGGGGTTATAATAATTACATCATGACGTATTGTGAAGAGTAAATGAGATGACTTTATGTAACTCACATGGTAGGGACTCATATTGTAGGCTGCTATATTACATAATATGTTCTATGATAACAAATGTTCTATATAGAACATTTAAGATAAGGCTTGCCACCTCATAGTAAGACATAGCATAGTTCATTATCAGAGCAGCTCTACCTCACATGTAATTTAGTAAGAAACAATGACTTGGAAATACTTTAGGGATAACAGAATACCAATATGAAAAGTGAAGAATATTTTTATTCAAATGTTTTATATGTACAGACAGAAATATAACACGTCACAAATGTGAGCCACAGACGTAAAATCTAATTTTCTTATAGCCACATTTAAAAAGTGAAAATAAAAAGGTGACATTCATTTTAATAATATATTTAGCCTTATATATCTAAAATATTTTCATTACAACACAATTAATATTAAATTATGAGTGATATTTTACATTCTTTTTTCTTTTACTAAATCCTTGACATCCATTGTGTACTTTTCATGTATATATATAATTTATATATAAAGTTACACTTAGTGCACATTTCAATTTAGACTAGCCATATTTCACATGCTCAGTGGCCACATGTAGCTAGTGGCTCTCCTACTGGAAAATGCAGACTGATGAACCATCTGGATGAGTGGGCTGAATTTACCATATTCATCTCAATGTTCCAGAAGCCTAGGGGCACAGCCACTGCTACACATTTTCAAATTCTGAGTTTTACATAAGATTCTCAAGGAAATCTATCTTCTCCATTGAGATGCCTAAAAAAAACCTTGACTATTGAATTGTGAAAAGCTTTTCAAGGTAAAATATAATTACAAATGTTTTGAACTCATCTTTAATGTTTCTTCAAAAGAGTTTAAATAAATATAGATTCTTTCATCTAACAAGGTTGATTTTTTCTCCTGTAAAAGTTTACATAAAAGAAATGTCAAAACACTCTAATCTTTTTTTCCCTGGTGATGCTTTAATGTTAAAAGTATTTTTCTAGAATACACACCATATGTCATCAGGGAAGAAGAAAAAAAATTTTTTCATAAGTGAATGAAACTTCATAATCAGCCATATGAGCTACAAGCCTTTCAAACTATTGAAATAAATAGAATGGCCATTATTCAATGAGACCATGTGTCTGTTCATATATTATAGACAGTAATTGCCTAAAGTACCAAGAACTAACGTCAAATCAAAAATATAAACACTTATTTTTTAAAACCTAATGGAATAGATAGCGAGGCACTTTTACGCTTTGGAAGGGTTTGTACATCTAGCATCAAATATTATGCCACAGATGCATTTAGTCCATAAATATCTACCTAATGCTTTGGTACCTACTGAGTTAAAATTCAAAGCTAAACTAAGATAAGAAAATTCATAGGTAATCGAGGTACTTAAGTTTTCAAAAGGAAAAAAATAGTAATATTCAAACTATTTTTATACATAATAAAATTTATTTTCTTTTTTATTTTTTTGTAATTTTATTAAAGTATAATTGACAGAAATTACATATACTTATGGTGTATAGCACAATGTTTCAATATATGTATACATTGTGAAATGATTACGACGATCAAGCTAATTAATAAATTCATCCCTTACATGTGTGTGTGCCTGTGATAATAACATTTAAGATTTACTCTCTTAGCCAATTTCAAGTATATAACACAATTAACTATAGTCAGCAGCTGTACATTAGCTCTCCAGAACTTACTCATTCTGCATTGCCAAAACCTTGTACCCTTTGACCAATACTCCCCATTTCAAATTAGGTTTTATTTTTCCATGAAAGCAATAATTAATATAAATAATCCTCATGATTTCTGAATCTCCTTATTTTAAAGATATGGGATACAAATTATTCTAAGGAAGACTATGAAAACTAATAAAGTCATAACTGAACAGCAATGAGTTGAGAAGTATTATGGCAGGAATTATTCTGGCTCAACTCAAAAATATATGTGCACAGTATATATTTTGTTTAAAATAGAAACTTCATATTTTCTTATGGATTTCCTCCTTATTTTACATTATAGCTCTTTGTTCTGGAAAGAAAATGCAAAACAAAAAGCTTCTCCTGCATGAAGTGTTTAATTTCATCAAGTAGAACCAGGGACCTGGGAGTTGAGAGGTGCCTATGTTGGACCAGCTGACTTGGGAAAGAAAAATTCTCATCAATGTGCAACATCTTCTTTTTGCCTCTCTTTCTTCTTTACCCAGGTGATGTGGTCTCTTAAATGACTTAATGCATGGATTATTTGAGGATTCAATGAAATAGTATATGTATAAACATCTAGTATGTAATAGATATTTCATAGATCCTTTTTTCCTTTATGTGAGGAAAGGTTAATTAGGATGGATAGAGGTCATTTGCTAGGGGCAGCAGGGACCCAGTTACAGACTTGGAAATGGGAAGAGACTAAGCATAGAACTGGGATATTTATCTATATAATGTTCGAGTTACAAACCCTTTTGAAAAAAAACTTAAAACAAAATTATCATCACATACAGGGACTGGTAAAATCAATAGCCTATAGGAAAACTGTCTATTTTTTAAGATAATAAAAATACTTTAAGGGCATTGATTTTTTTTTAATAGAAACATTTCTTTTATTATCCCAAATAATGCTATTTTCAGAAGCAGAAATCAAGTAAAATAAAAGCTCGTACAAAAAGTTATTTTATACTTTTTAATTGTATCTTGTAAATTATTTTTGAGTTTGTGACATCATACTAAATTCTAATGCATTTATATTACTACTGGCTATAACTTTTGGTATAAAATCCAAGATGGCATAGTAATATAAGGCAGTAAAATTACACATTATATAAATCTACATTAAAATCCACATGAAGTATCCATGTATTATTTTTAAGAGTAATTTCATCTTGTGATTCTTATCAAATCATAAATAATGAGGCCTAAAATGAAATTTAGCTTTATTGAAATATGTGATTGCATATTTCTTCTCTTTTTCATATTTAAAAGGTTAAAACATGACATTTTGGGTCTACATTTAATATTAACTATTTTAAGTATAACAATGAGATGCCATATATCTGACCAACAAGGCTTTAAATGCTGTAGGCTGGATGTAGCTGCAATTTAAAAATTCAGAAAAAAAATGTTCTATTCTTTTCAAGAAATACATATATGTGGTTTTTGTATGTGTACATATACTGTGTTTTATATATATATATTTTTTCATATATATATATATTTCTATATATATAAAGTTTTTCCAAAACTGCTGAACATAAATGATGTTTCTAACTAGTGTTTCCAGTAATGGAAGTCGAGTTATAAAGAACTGATATAAATAATTTAATATAAAATGCCCTTAGGGATCAGAAGCATTGTCCAGATTGGCTCTCTAGATCAGGTGATTAACAGTTCACTTCACTGACCAACAATCTGTAAGTATCATTAGTCTCCAGTAATGTATACTCATTCTGAAATATGAGAGGACTGTTTTTCAAAACTTATTTTCTATAGTAAAATTATTTTTAAATGCTCCTAGAAAAGTACTGAAAAGTATATAGTAGAAAGTAAAATTATTATTACAGTAATTTTATGGATGACTTTCCTACCAGTGTTTTTTATTCTCTGGTTTTATTTAATTTCAGTATTTTCTCTATAGCTATGTGTGCATGTGTGTGCATGCACGTGCATGTATGCTTGTGTATGCTTGTGAGCCTGCCATAGCCAAGTCTGTATTCTGCCTTTTCACTTAACTTGTTAAATTGTGAATATTTTTACCAGAAAACTCTAATATCCTTCAAAAATGCTATCTTAAATAGTTGTGTAATATTCCATGACACGAATTTATTATATTTATTTGGTCTTGCTATTAGTCATTTAGTTGTTTCTAAATCCTAGTCAACATCTAGCACTTTCTTAAGATATGCTCCTAAATGCAGAATAATTACTGAATCAAAAGGCATAACTATTTTATGGGTACTTTACAGATTGTAAAATTTATTTCTTAGAAGGTTAATTCAAATTACATTCCCCACTAGAAGTGTATGAGAGTGTCTATTTTTATTTTAACCAGTAGAAACATTTTTTAAAATCTAGGTCAATTTGATAGGTGAAAATAGTATTTTGTAGCCTTCATTTGAATTTCCGTGATCAATAATGAAGTTGTTCATTTTATATGTTTAGTAGTCATGTTTATGCATTTTTCTATGAACTTTTTCTATTTTCATAATGTTTTTCTAATTGATTAATTCTTTATCTATTGAGAACATTAATGCTCAGGCCAATACCAGAATGTTTTAATTTAATCAGTTCATATATGTCCCCCTCAATCGACACATACTCACACTATTCATTAATGTGAAGTTACCCATTTGAAAAAGTAATCATATTACAATATATAAATGTATCAAATCAACACATTGGCTACCTCAAACTTACAAAGTGTTATATGTCAATTATATCTCAATTTTAAAAAGTAAAAAAATTTTCACTTGGTTATTCTTCTCCTGTGTTTTGATGGGTAATTTTATAAAAAGTAGGAGGGTAATGTTAGATACATAGCATTTAAAATTATAGTTCAAAAATGCATTGGTTCTTAGATATTTGTGCTTCAAAATCAGTAATTTTCTTTTTAACTAGAGGCTCAATATAGAGTCTCAAAAAATATTTCCTTCTCCCTTACCCTCTCCTTCTTCTTCCATATTGTTGTCTAGGTAATTAACTATCAAGAACAATAAACTCTTACTTCATAATGTTTATTATTCTTTTTTAGCTGGAGAGTAATGAAATTTTTTTCCTGAACAAGTTGGGTCTGACATTTCCTTAAAGCCTTTAATGCCTACTCTGTGTCAAAAAAAAAAAAAAAGGCATTTAAGCTGAATCTTTGGATATGGATAAAATTTCATAGGTGGGAAAGGGAAGAAGGCAAGGGTGGAGCATAGTTAAAGTCACAGAGACTGGTATGTGGGGAGCTTGTCGATGTGTGAGCAGATTGGGGGTAAACTGGTATATAAGTATGTCAAGAGATGAAAAACAGGAAACGAAGGGCAGGGATAAAAGAGCAGATACTGTAAACCTTGAACACTATGCTAAGAAGCCTGAATTTTTTTCTGTAAGTAATGAGGCTGGAGGCATGGGGCAGTGAAGGTGGGGTGGGGACAGTCTCCAGGTAGGGTATTACGGCTCAGAGAGTAAAGGTTTCTGAGTGATCTGACCCAACCAGCATTTTAAGAGGCTGATGCTGGATGTTTTACTTTGTTAAGCACTTGGTTGCGACCTTGAAAATCTGTGCTTGATTTATCTAGAAGTGAATGACTTTAATACCCTTTTCTTCAACCACCTAGGGTACAGAGTCACTAACTAAAAGAATAGTTAGGACTGCTTATAGATTTCATCAGATTATTTGGTATTTCCAATTATTCTGTGGCCAAGTTGTCAGTTAATTCAACATACAGTTTTTAAAATCTATGTTACATATAAGTGAATGAACTATATAAAACAATAATCTGGGATAGTGGTCAAACTATAGTTGGCCTCATGTTGCTATTACAGATGATTAAACAGCAGGTCTCAGGGGAGCTTAATCTATCATTTTATAACCACCCTTAGGATTTCCTCAGCATAAGAAAAGCATCCAATCAATGGCCTTATAGGCTTTAAATGCTGGTATCCTGAAAGAAGCTTTGAAAGCACGGAGCTTTCATAGCTCATAAATTGGCCATGACAGATCTGTCAGTAACCACCTTTTAAATGCCTCCCTGGGATTTCAGGTTTCCATTTTAGAAGGCTTGTTTTCATTTTACATCCAGTTAAATTATGGTGATGCTTCAGCCTTTTCCTTTAATAATGTTGTAAATCTCTTTCAAAGATGAATGCCTGGGCTTTTTAGTGCATCCATCAGAGTTGTCATTCACTCTGGAGTACAAGCTCTCATCCTGGTAATGCTACTGCTTCCTAGGACGAGATTATACGTAATGGCAGAAAGTGTTGGGACATCTACCAGAGCAATTAGATTACTGAGAACCCTTTCAAAATCTTGACTGTCTTTGGATATTTTGTCCATTATATGGATTCTAGTTGTTTGATAATTCCATTTCCTGCAGACTACAGCTAAGAGTAGCAACTGAGCAAATTTGTCCAATGAGAGATTATTACTAGTTTCCCACATATGTTTGAATATAACCCTCAGAAAAATAAACGAAAACCTTTCTCTATTAAATATCTTTACATTCTTTGTAATTAAAAAAAAAAAAGGACTAGTGCATAAAAGAACATGTTGCCTTCTTACTCTGTTGCTTTTTTTCCCTAAAATTTTTTTAAAGTTGATTTACTCAGTAATATTATAATAGTTCACTATTCTCTAATGGCAAAAAGTACAGCTAGTCACCACCATACAGACTTCTGTTTGTAAGAGAGAAAAGTAACGTTCTGAAAATACAGATGACAGCAATAACATAAGTGAATTGTAATTTCAAGGCCTAAATGCCACTGTTGTGAGCAGAAACGGGAGTTTTGTTAGTGCTGATACTTTCAATCAAATAGGCTGAAGATTGTCTGACATACTCTTAACAGTGCCAAATTTATTAACGAGGCAGTGTTGGGTCCCCGAATGCTAATCCCAACTCCCATTCTCCCTCCTCAGCCTGCACTTCTTGAGATGATTAAAAATAACCACTCTTTCTAAAGAACTGTCAGTCAAAACTCTGTGCAGTGTGCAGTATATGCAGGCCCAGAAATGTTTTTAGACCATCCAGCATCAGCTCACTGGAAGATGCCGAATAAATTAAACCAAAAAAATAAACCCCATGTTGATGTGTTTGAACTTCTCAGCAAACATTCTTCATACATATTTAATTGCTCCATTGAGATTTTTACTGTTTGGAGAGGTTTCAGGCATTATTTCCATTCCATTAGTAAGCTTGCAGGGTGTCTACTCCTTAACTCAAAATGATTGATTCTATAAACGCCTTCCCACTTACTGACCTGAACGCTAATTGAGTTTGTGTATAGATTAAAGGAAAAAATGTGTTCTCAGAAATTGTTCAAAATATACTGCTGTCATTTAAATTCCTTGTAGCAGGAGAAAATGGCACATATAGATGATGACACTAAATATCTGAATTGGATTTTTAAAACATGATATGCAGCAGACTAAGTTACAGGAGCTAGAGAAAAAGCAGCTGAAATAGATTTTTCAGTGCAAAAGCACAGTCTTCTTTAAAAAGAATAAATACTGTGGATATATTCACATCTTATTATGCCAGTTTCCAGCTCTTCTTCATGTGGTAAATGTACTTATCATAACAAAACATAAATTTCTTGTACTCTATACAGAAGTTAAAACTCAGAATATCTTATTATTTAGTTCTACTCAAGAGGGAAAGCTAAATGTATCTTGAGATCTTTTATAGACAAACTAAAAATGATGAAGTGTACATCACTCTACTAGCCAAGTAAAACTTCTACCTTCATACGTAGGTCATTAAGATAAAATATAACTAATTAATGCTAACTTAATGTGATTCGGCTTGAAAATTTAACCTTATAATTCTTTGTTACCCTATAGACTATGGTTGAATTAAAATTCTTAAACTTTTAGCCTAATATAAAATGAGTAAAAGTAGTTTTTCCAATATGGTGCACTAATAATTATTTCGATTCTGCACATATAGAATTATATGAATGCTCTGTACATTTAATATGTAATGCATTTTTTAAATGGTTATTTCCTATCTAAGAATATAACCTAATTTCAGAAAATAGAGTTTTGTTTTCCTGATCCTACTACCTTTTTTCCTAATAATCATTCTAATGTCCATCAAAAGTGCTCCCTTTATATATATAAAATATATATATATTACATATATATAAAAAAAAAAATATATATTACATCAAGCTCAGTTCAAACACACAATGTGTCATGACTATAAAAATAATCTAAAGTAACTTCAGGTAAAATTAAAATAATTACAGTATCTATGGCAAAAGATAATGATCCAGATGATAGGATTACATGTGGTGTCCAATGATCATTTGAATGTGTCTGTCTTATGAACCATTCTAATAGAGTTAAAACCAGTTGAATTTGTTATTAAGATCCAGGATTAAGCTATTATGAGAATTGCTATTGAGAATGGAGTTGCAATTGGATTGAGTTTTTATAGACAGATCTGTATAAAAAAACCTAGATGTAGTAAAAATGAAACCCACTGCTTGCCTGCTTCTTCCTTCCCTCTTTCCTTCCCATCCTCCTTTTCATAAATGTTTAGAGTGTTAACTATTATTATGTACAACTATATTGGCATTTGAGATGAAAAATCAATTTAAAAGTCTTTCTTCTCATGTACTTACAATCTGCAAATATACTCCACATGGAACTGCTTTTAAGTAATGCTTCACCCTCTTGTCTACACTAAACTTCTTTCAACTTTTCTTGTAAATGCTGTTGCAAACATACACACTTCTTCTTATGTCTTCGCATTTATTTTTAAAACAATGTGAAAGTTTAAGCATGTTTCCTTGGTGAGATCAAACCTATGACCATATATAAAGAATAAATTTCATGTCTGGTTTTTCTCGAGTTTATAAATGAGTTTCAATGCCCTATTTACAGTGCAGCATTCTGCATACATCAGTGCTCAGTAAATATCTGCAGATATCACTGATCTGTTTAGTGGTTTCAGTGAGTACAGATTCTGTATGTGTATATTTAAAATACATAACTTATCTTCAACTAGTACTGTTTCATTTGTGCCCTGAGGTTACAGAACGTTCATTTATGTATTCAACATATTAATAATTAATGACTATTGAAGGCCATGCATTGTACTGGATAATGATGATTAAGTGATCAAAAAATAGCTATAGTCCCTGTCTTAAAAGAACTTGTTGACTGATGGGGGTATATAAACAAATGTAGAATCTCCTGTAATAAAGAAGGAAGGTGTTCTATGAAAGCAAGGAAAAACATTTAAATAATATTTGAGGGCCTAGAAAGACTTTACTGAAGAAATGATGTCTAAACCAAGTCCTGAAGACTAATAAAACATAAGAAGATGAAAAGAGAGTGTTCTATGCAAATGTAACTTGAGAATTCAGTGACAGATAATAGGGAACTAGGAAATTCAGATCAAACCTTTGATGCAAACTAAAAAGGCTAGGTAAAATATAAAAACACTATTCTTTAAAAGCAACAAAAAGCTAATACAGTGGTGATGAATTTCTGAGATAAAATATAGAAGAAAGATATTCCAGAGAGGTAAGCCTTATAATCAAAGTTGGTTTTGCTTGGAAGAGGTCTGCTCATCAATTGTGACTTGACAAACTTGAGCAGTTTGTGATTAAGAATGAAAGCCTAGTCACCCTCAGAGGTGGGCGCTCTGATAAATCATCCCTGGCATTAAGTTGAGAACATGAAAAGCTACAACCTTAAGATAGTATGAACTGTTAATAAAGTAGCCCTTACAAGGACTCTCATCCCAACTTTATTACTTCATTCTGGGTAGTTCATATCTCAAGCCTTGAACTTATATTGAGAAAGATCTGTACCTAGTACAAAAAAACAAACAATAACAACAAAAAAACCACTCTGAAGAAAGAAATCATCTTAAGCCTCAAATTATTTTTATAAAGCATTTTTCAAACACAAACTGTCTATTATAGAGCTAGTGATGCCCAGGTATGCAATAAAACAAGATATGAAGACTAAGAACCTATAAAAACAACATAAACATTCACTCAAAATATTCAAATATTAAAATTATCTGACATTGACCATTAAACAACTATGTTAACTATTTTCCAAGATAAAAATAAAAAAATAAAACTTGAGCTTTAAAATTTCAAGGGAGAATTAGAAACTTTAAGAATGACGTGGGAAATTAAAGAAAAGAAATTCTATAAGTAAAAGTTAATGACTGAAATTAAGAACAGGATTAACAAAAGATTAAAGAGGGAACTAATTAACCAGAAACAGGCCAAAAGAACCTATTAGGAACAGCATAGAGGGACAAAATGAAGAGGGAACAAATAGAAGCAAGTATGTGAAAATAGTGGATACAGTGAGAAGGTTTGATATTCGACTGGCAACCAAGACAGAAGAATGGAAGAGAATAGCACAGTGGCAGTATGTGGAAAAAAAAAAAAAAAAAAAAAGGATTTTTGTTTCTACCTCCGTACATACCAAACGTTTGAGGTGTTCATTATTCCTTATTGATTTGTAAAACTCATTAATGAGAGATAAACCCTTGTGATAGTTTCTATTTACTAAGGGCTAAAAATGGTAATATGTGGAAAAAAAAAAAAAAAAAGAAAAAGAAAAAGAAATTAAGAAAGTTCTAAAATGAGGACTGAAATCTGTCTGATTCAACAATCATAAGAAATCCCAAGCATGATACATATGTCATAATAAATATATACATTTAAATCCACATCTAGGCATATCATTGTAAAAGAGAAAGAGACCCAAAACAAGGAGGAAATGTTAAAAGCAGTGACAGAGGAAGGGCAGATTAAAGGAACTACTTAGAGTAGCAGCCACTTTCTTACCAGAAACAATGGAAACCAGAGGCAGTAAAATGATATACTTGAAAAGATATATTCAGTATGTTAAATGCAAAAAAGAATTTCAACCTAGAATTCTATAGTTCGCAAAATGTTCTTCACGGTTAAGGTAAAATTAAGCAATTTTCAAACAATAATTGGGGGATTTTGGAACTAACAGACCTACGCTTAGAGGAATAATAAAGAAATTACTTCAGGCAGAAGTAATGATGGGAAATGATACCAGCTGGAAGTTAATAGATGAAGAAAAGAAAGAAGAGAAAAGGAAGTAAAGTTGGGAAAAAGTAAAGATGTTAATATTATATTTTGATAAGGATGCATTTCTTCAAATTCTTACAGTTACACTAACAGAATTAAAACTGGATTTATTACTTTCTAACTGACAAAAGAAAATAAGTGAAATGATGGAAAAAAATACCAATCCAACCAAAATAAGCAAAAAGGGTAAAAATTAAAGTGCAAATTTATGTTGTAGATTTAAATCCAAATATATCAGTATTTATCTTAAATGTTCATGGACCAAATGTTCCAAAAAAATTGTTTTAACGTATTTTTAAAAGTCTATGTGCACTTAAAAGAGACATCTAAAACAAATATTCTAAATAATTGAAAGTAAACTAATGGAAAACAAGATACTAACTACAACAAAAGAGAGCAGATATTCCTGTATTAAAAAGTAGACTAGAGGCAAAAAGCATTTCCAAAGATAATCAATACAAAATGATAACAGGTAAAACAATTTAAAAACTGTATGCACCATTAACATGGCCTCAAAATATGAAAATAAATTGTTAGGACAATAAAAAGAGACAGATTCCATAATCACTGGAGACTTTTAATACAGAGCTCTTAGTAAATGAAATGAGCAGACAAAATATATCAGTAAAAATATAGAAGAATTTAATACAATTAATAAACTTGAAGTAAAGGACATATAGAGAACTACATAGCTCCAAAATACAGAACACACATTTTTAAATACATCACTTTTTAAAGTGATTATATACACTTTATGGTTATAAAACATGTCTTGACAAATTTCTAAACATTGAAATTATCCAAACTATATACTCTGGCCAAAATTCAATTGTGCTAGAAATCAATAACAAATAGATAACTAAAAATTACAAATATGTAATTACTAATAAAAATTATTAATATGTAATATTTAAAGCCTTAAGTACATATATTAGAAAAGAGGTGTGCCTGTGAACTGGTTAACTAAGTTTTAATTTCAAGATGTTAGAAAAAAACAGCAAAAAAATGTAGAAAATAAGGGGAAAAGAGCAGAAATTAGTGAAAAATACTACCAAGAGGATTAACAAGGAAAAGGTAGTTCTCTGAAAAGGCTAATTAATATTGAGAAACTTTAAAGAATGATAAATGAGAAAAGAGGCACACCCACAACTAAGACCAGGAATGAAAACGGAGCCATGGCTACAAATTCTGTAGACCTCACAGATACTAAGGAAGACAGAACAAGTTTACGGCAATAAATCCGAAAATGCAGACAAAAATGGATAAATGTTGAGACAAAACTTAAGACAAAAATTAAAATATTACTATAAATAATCTTTAACAATGAAAGAAAATGAATTATCTATAAAGAAAACATTTTCACAGAAAAACTCTAGGCCCAATGTCTTCTTCATTGAGTTCTGCCAAACATTCAAGAAATAAATAGTTCCAGTTTTATTCTAACACTTCCTGAGAACAGAAAAAAAGGTGTACAATCCCTAACTTATTCTATGATGCCAGCATAACTTAGATATATACATAGGGACAGTACGAGAAAAGAAGACGACAGGCCAATATTACATATAAACCTAGATGAGGAAGCTCTAAAGAAATATAAGCAACTGAATCCAGTAATATATGAAAAGTAAAATGCAATGTTACTAAATTGTGTTTATACCGTATTATGTAGGTTATTTTAATATTAGTAAATTAATTAACATAAAACTGTTCATAAAAGCACTAATAATAATAACGAAAACTTGGAAGCACCCTAAACATTCTTCAAAGTAAGAATGAACAAATAAAATGTGCCATATTCACAGAATAGAATTTTATTCGGTTGTCAAAACAAATAAATTATAGATGCAATCAATAAAATGTGTAAAATTTATCAACATAATATTATGTGAAAAAGTAACTGCCACCATAATACCCTTTTAACGAAAACAAGTAAAAAGAAAAGAAAAAATAAAAAATTTTAAAAAGAAAAAATTTCAAAAGTATTTTTGCTTGGGTAGACAAGGAATGAGATGGAAGCAGGTGATGTGAATAAACGGCAATTATTGTGAGTGATACAGCTATTGTTTTGTATGTAGCACCACACATATGTAATTATCATTAAAAATAGTTCACTAAAATAATTAAGTAAATATGTGATGTGAACACCAGTGAACTAATCATAATTCAAGAATTATGATTAATCTAATTCTGTGTACCTGAGGTTCAAAAATATCTTTTAAGAAAAAGAAAATCAATCAATATAATGTACTACATTAACCAAAATATACATGATCATACAATTTTCTCCACAGATGTAGAAAATCATTTCATGTAATGCAACATCCATGTATAATACAATTCTAAGCGAACTAAATCAAAAGAAAATGTATTAAGCTAATAAGGGCAAACTACAAAATAAACTCACCGCAAATATCATACTTAATAAAGACATTATTGAAATCAGGAATAACTCAACTTTCCTCACTTCTACTCAAGTATTGGTTTTAGCTATCACAGTAAAGCGAGACAAAAATATAAAAGACATCAAGACTGAAAAAAGTAAAAGCAAAACTGCCATTATTCAAGGGAGATATGATTAGTAATAAAGTTAAAAAATAAATTGCATATAAATCACTAAAATTAGTAAGAGAATTTAGCAAACTTGCTGAATATAAGATCAATACATCAAATCCGGTTTAATTTTTATGCACTAGCAAAAGTTAGAAACTGAAACTATAAAAAACTATAATTTACAATAGTATCCCAAAATATGAAGTCTCTAGTAATATATCAAATAACACATATATTGGAAAAATTATATAATTTATTGAGACATTAAAGAAGACCTAAATAAAAGGAAACCTAGCCCTCTGAATTTTTGAATTTGGAAAATTCAAAATTGTTAAAATGTGAATTCTTCACAAACTGACTCATAGTTTCAATGAAATTGCAGTCAAAATCCCAGTTTTCTTGGGCAAGTTGACATGCTAATGTTAGTAGAGATACTCACTAAAGCATATAAACCTTACAAACATAACTATGAGTGAAAGAAGTAAAATAGGGCATGATTATGTAAACTAAAAGAGGAAGAAATAAACCATATTATTTAGGAATTCATATGCAATTGGTAAAACTATAAATAAAAGCAAGAAAGTAATCACCATAAAGTTCAAATAATAGTTAACTTGGGCATGCGGGGAAGGAGGTAAGGAGGGTGTAATATAAAAGAAGCATTGGAAGGTGTCTGGATGTTGGTGATGCTTTATTTCTTGACTTGGTGGACAATACACAAGAGTTCACTTTTTAATTACTCATTACATAATACCTCATGTTTAAGTCTTTTTCTCTCTGTGTATTTTATTTCACAAATAAAAAACATAGTTTTAATGCTCTAGGCAGAGGAAATAAAATGTGCAAATATCCAAAGGCAAGTGATAGTGTTAAGCCACCTAGGAATTAAAGACATGGGTTATGGCTAGAGCAGAGAGTGTCAAGGGACTTGCAGGTGGGAAATGATAAGGGATAAAGTTAGAGATTCAAGCAGAAATTTCATAAAATCAGCTTTAAAATCCTAGTAAAATTTTTGGAAGTTCCTAAGAGCAGTCTTAAGGGGGAGCCATCAAAAGACTAAACAGGGCAAACATCTTTTTGAGATGTTTTTGAGAGAAGAATGAGTTAAAAGGGGGCACGGATGTAGGCGGCAAGAGAGTTAGCTGTTGTGGTATTTCAGAAGAAAGAGGGTGATAATTTGAACTGGGGAAAATGGTAGAGAGGATAGCAAATAACAGACTGCACAATTACAAAAAGGAAGAATTTTCAGGAATTGATGAATTACTGGTTGTAGAGGTAATAAAAAGAAAGTGAAACTAAATTAATGATAGCGCCATTCTGAGACACAAGGGGAAGGGGGTGGGGGGAGAAGAAGGGAGGAAAGTAAAAGGAGGAGGAGGAGGGAGGGAAAAGAGAGGAAAGAGAAGAATTGAGGAGAAAATAATGAGTTCTCTTTGGGAGTCTCTGGGACATTTAAGATGAGATATCCAGTAAACAACACAGTTTTACCATCTATTTCATACATATTTATTGTGTCCGCTGTTCTAGGCACTGAGACTATAAGGGTGAAATGACAGAGGCCTTATCTTCATGAAACTTTCATAAATCTGAATCTCAGGTAAAAGCTAGGGTGGATATAGAGAAGTGAGAGCTATCATTTGCTTTATACTTCATATTTTTTGAAATATAAAAAATATTTGTGAATAAAAGTAAATATTTCTGTAAAATCACAGCATGTGATTCAGGAAAGTGAATAAATAACAAGCTGAAAGGATAGCTATTATAGCAGGGCGAGGTGGCATAGTTAATTTTTAAACCAAGCTAACTTGATCACTATTCAAAAGAAGGGAACAGGTGTCAGCTCCTCCACCTACTAACTACATGACATTGAGCAAGTTATGGGCCACTCTCAGTCTATGTTTCTTCATTTCACAGAGTCGATGTGCCGAATGAATGAAGTAGTTTAAAAACACCTTGCTCAGGTCATAATAAAGGCTTGACACTGAATCTGAATCCAAAATGAGAATAATAGGGTGCTTTTAGTTAATGTACAGGAAAGCACACCATTAGCACACACATCAAGAATGTGACTGCAGAGTTAAGTAGCTCACAAAATTGAACAAAGGAAGATTTTTAAAATGCAAAATTAGTTTGGCTTAATGTTATTTTTATAAGTAAATATTTCCATTGATTTGTGGTTGAATATGGCTCTATATTAAAAGTACTGAAATAGTTACATTTCCCCCTCAAAACCTATGCATGGAAATCAATAAATTTTATTCCAGTGTGGTTAAACCTAACACTTTTTTTAAGTGTTACAGCTTAATTATAGTTCCCCAAAGATATCTTAGACAGTGGAATTGGTGGAAACATGAACATATCTATTGTCTTTACCAGCTTTACAAAACAAGGAAGCAAATGTGAGGGAAAGACTCCCAGAGATTAGAGAGTCTCAAGAGATGATTTCTAGAAAAGTGAAAAATGGGGGGGGCCGGGGGAAGAGAATCTAGACGTGAGTTGCTCCAGAATCCCTGTGTGATGTGCATGAGCTGTGCTATGCTCTTTCTTTTGTCTTAGTACATCCATCTGGGCTCCCTGAGTACATGGCCCTATCTAGCAACTATGTACTAGAAGTGTGACCATGTTCCAGCCAATGAGAGGTCATGATGGTGTGACTCTCCTCACTCATAAAAACAGGATGCATTTTTGGTTTTGTTTGGTTTGGTATTGATTTGTCTGAGGTCTTAATTATGCTAGGATACTTCATTAGTATCTCCAATATGATGCTTAATAGGCATCTCAAACTTAACATTTAATATTTCATTACTCAAACCAGAAAATTCAGAAGTCGCACCTCTTCTCCCACTTTCTTTCTCTGATATCAGCCTATTTGACATAATAATTTGGGTGTTTAATAGACACCTGTCCAAATAGAAATCTTCATTCCCATCTCCAAATCAAATCCTCTACTAATTTTCCATTCTCTAAATGACATCACCATCTGCCCAGGTGCTCAAGGCCACAAGTTAAAAGTCGTCTTTGAATCATTTCTATTTGTTGCTCGTCATGCCTAGTTTTTCTCCAAGATATATTCGGAATCCATGTACACCTGTCCATCACCACCACTACAATTTTGGTCTATGCCAACATCATGTCTTGCCCAGATCACTGTTTTTCATACTGCCTTTCTAAAATTCATTTCCCACATAGGCACTAAAGTGATTATTTTTAAAAACTGAATTTTCAGTGGCTTCCTGCTATATTCCTTAAGGTGACCCATAAGGCTCCACACCACATCTTGCCCCTTACTGCCCCTTGGATCTACTTAATCTCAAATGACCCTCCAACTTTTCCACTTTTCACAAGCCACACTGGATTTCTTTCTATTCTTGAAAATGCCAAGCCTGTTCCCACATCAGGGCTTTTACATTAACCATTTTCTCTACATGGGATGCTCTCATAGGTCTTCTTGTGACTAGTTCCTTTTTGTTATTCAGTTCTCCAATTAAGTATCCATGGGAATTTCCCTGGCTGCATAATTTAAAGTAGCCTCTTTAGGTCACCACACTGCTTTATCTTCTTTATTGCACAAACCGTTATGGGCTTTTACAGTTGGCTTTCCATATCTGTGGGTTCTGAATCTATGGATTCATCCAACTGTGATAGAAATATTTGGTGAAAAAATGTTACATTGTTGCTGATATGTACTAATAATTAGGCCTATGATGGTTTCATCTGTATTGAACACGAACAGACTTCTTTTCTCGTCATTATTCCCTAAACAATACAGTATAATAACCATTTACATAGCATTTACATTGTTTTTGGCATTATAAATAATATAGCGATGATTTAAGGTATTCAGGAGGATGTATGTAGGTTAAATATTATGCCATTTTACATAAGGCGTTTGAGCATCTGTATATTTTGATACCCACAAGAGGTCCTGGAATCAATCCCCCATGGACACCAAGGGATGACAGTAATTAATTAATTGGTTAGTTTTCTATTTGTTTTTGTCTGTATAACCCCACTGGAATATAAACTGCAGGTCCTGATGGCAGTTATCTTATCTAGTTTTGCTCATATATATTCAGTGTCTAAAACAGTGACTTACACATAATAAATAACTTCTTACAAAGGAACAAATAAGCGCCTCAAATCAAAAACCTCAGCAAATCCTGTCAGTTTTCCTTCCAAAACATATCTAGAATCAATCTACATCTTTTCATCTCAGCTGTTTCTCCAGTTGTCCAAGCCACCTATATTTCTCTCAAGGGTGCATCCAATGTCCTCTTAATTGGTTTCCTTGCTTCTCTCAGCAGCCAGAGTGATTTTTAAAAATGTAAATGAAATCATATCATGCATCTGTTTAAAAACATCCACGGCTTTCCAACTTTAAAACAAAATCTCAGTACCGAAAATGATGCAACTTCTGACTGCCTGCCAATTCTCCCATATCACTCCATGCCCGACCCTAAATTCTCTGGATCTCTCATTCTTCAGCTGTAAAAATAGTCAGTACTTCTGGGAAGACATAAGAAGCTATCTGTCAATTAAACTTTCTGGATCTCAGATTCTTCAGCTGTAAAAATTGTATTCTAGGAAGGCATAAGAAGCTACACAAACATTTACTAGACACCTGCTGTATGCCAGGAACTCAGCAGGAGCCCTGGGAACAGATATCTGAATAGGCTTCGTCTCTGCCTTTGAGAAGATCAACATATAAGTAAGCAAACTACAGAATGGTGCAATGAAAGCTATAACAGAGGGAAAGCTGAATGATGTGAGATCAAATGGCAGACCTCAGGAAGGCTTCCCAGAAGAGAAGACAATGCTTTAAAAGGTCCTTATATAGATTGTAAATCACACTGAAAAAGCAAAGTATGCAAAATAGTATTATTGTTCAAATATAGTAATAAGTATTGGGCTTGTTTTCAGTAAAGTCTGTTCCATCTCAACACGTGATTAGGCAGAAAGAGCTGTTTGAGTAACCTAAATGTCTAGCTAACTTGAAAACCCATTTTGTTTTAACTTGCAAATATTTCTAAAATCTAATAATCCATTTCTTGCTTTCGTAAGCGTAATAGACTTACATGATTGAATCTTTTCTTTCATGATTGCAAATAATAAAGTGCCCCAGGGTCATGTTTCTGCAAATCAACTACTGCTGTGACTCTGTAATGCAAATATTGAATATGTAGGAGATTGGGCATAACATGAAATGAGCCAAAGGCATCTAGGCCCTAGGAACTGCCATTGTAAAATTTTTTGATACTAGCTTGTTTTTGTATTATTTAACTCTTTATCATTTTTTAAAAACACGAATTGTTTGGGGATTAGAATTAGTTGGGCCGATTTTCATTATATTTATGTTATACATGTGTTTAGTTTGCCAGGGCTGCCATAGCAAAGTACCACGGACTGGGTGGCTTAATAACAGAAATGTATTTTCTTTCAGTTCCGGAGGCTACAAGTCTGAGATCAAGGTGTTGGCAGAGTTGATTTCATCTAAGGCCTCTCTCCTTTGTCTTCTCCCTGTGTCTTCACATGGTCTTCCCTCTATGTGTGTGTGTGTGTGTGTGTGTGTCTTAATTTCCTATTGTAATAAGGACATCAATCATATTGGATTATAGCCCACCGTAATGACCTCATTTTAACTTAATTACCTTTTTAATGACCCAATCTGCAAACAGAGTCACATTTTGAGGTACTGAGGTTAGAACAGCAACATATGAACTTTGCGGGGGACATATTCAGCCTCTGATAACATGTATATGGCATATATTATATATTAAACATGGAAGACATATTACATGATATATAGCATATATTATAAATATATATTGATCTATCTATGTCTATATAGAGAGATATATACAGATATATACAGAGAGAGATAGAGATATATTGACTTCAATATATATAATATATTTATTGAGTTCACTGGGACATAAGTGAGGTAAACTCTCCCTACTTCAGGATAGAAGAAAATCTATAATACTGAACCCAGGGAGTCTGCTGGTTGTGTATTATATCTTTTAAAAAGAGGTAATTCATTCTAACTCTGCTATTTTAAGGACATTTCCAATGACCTTTAACTCTCCCCACTCATCCCATTCTTATCTAGAGAGACCACTTCTCAGTCCGATGCCCACTTACATGGAGTGGCCATGGCATCTGAACAGATTGTGAAATAGGTAAAATAAAGAAAACTTCTGAGTAAACATTGGCATTAGTCCTGCCTGACTCTAGGCAATTGTGGCTGTTCCCCCAAAAGATAAAAATGTTTCTTGCAGGGGGCTACATTACTTTTTCTATTTCTTTCATTAAACGTTTAGAACACTATGTAAATATGGAATCTTAAAGCAGTATGATGGGATCAAATGAACATGAACTGTTTAAAACTGTTTTTGTAACATTAAGTAAACCTGTTTCTTCTTATATATAATAGGGATAATAATATCTCACTCAGAATTTTATTAAAATTCTATGTATTTAATTTTTTATCTTTCAATTATAATTGACATACAATATCATATCAGTTTCAAGTGTTCAACATAGTGATGAGACATTTATATAACTTATGAAGTGATCACCCCAATAAGTCCTGTATCCATTTGACAACATATACAAGTGTGATAATATATTTAAAACGTCAACCTTAGTAGAGAGTCTCAGAGATGTTAGTATCCTTCCCTCCCCTAATCCAGTACAGTAACTAAATCCCCATGGGCACAACTTTGTTAAAGAATATTCCTATGGTGCCGAAAATCAGGGGTAGCTTAACTGGAGTCTTCTACAGCTAGAACGGATTAACACCAAGCAAGGATACTCAGTGTCCAATTCATCAACCTCAGAGACCAGTGGTTGGCGCTATGATAGATACATTGCATAGAAAAATTACACTGTAGTGAAGTCACTGATGAAGATATTTATATACTAAAATTGCTTTCATAAAAAAAGAGTGAAGCATCTTCATATAATATAGGTGTTAAATTATAATTCAGTTGAAAACGATATTATTTCTAGATAGATGATATAGATATATAAAAGCATCTTATGTTAAAAGGAAAAAATCAGCTCATTCATTCACAGGGGGAAAAATACTAAATTGTCTTTGATAGTTTCAACCTTGGCAATATTCTGTTCTTTTTATTCCAGCAACTCTATCACTGCACTTTTCTTCAATGTATCTGGGGTAATTCAAATATACAAGTACATTTCAATACAGTTTCATGGCAGTTTTTTGGCCTATCATTTCTTCTCTGGTACTCATGTTTCATTTCATTAAGTACGAAGTTACTTTACGGTATATTATAAGAGAATCCAAGCCAGTTGTATTTTAGAAGTGTGAGGGGAAACCTAAAAATGATGTGTTCTTCCTCAATCGGATAAAGCACACAAAGTATGTTTTTTGACATGTAGTCTTTGTTCCCTTTCCTATTCCAAATTTACCACTCCACACGAGGACACCTGAAAATACTGTGCTAAGAAAATGCAGCACATAATGATTCTATCTGACCAGAGCTGCAAATATAAATCAATCATGCATATCTTAGGGCACTGAGCTCAGCATTTCCAACCCTTACAGACAGGGGAGAAGGTATTAGGGGTGGCTGCCTGTCCTCAGGCTTCCAGAAGACTGCCTTGGAGAGATGTGATAAGAGGAGGACTGAGGAACTCTGAAATGAGGTAGGCCTGGGGAGAACAAAGCTATAGTGATATTTTGAAATTCTTTATTTGCCCAAAAATGACAGCTGCATGCATTGATTTATCATAGTGAAGCACACAGTCTCTGGCATAGGTTGGTTACTAAAAGAGTATTCAGAAGCAAGCCTAGTTTCACAAACAAAGAGATTGGGGGATCATACTGTCATGGCAGGGTTTCAGAGGCAAAAATGAAGCTCCCAATTACTTCCAAATCCTACTTTACATGCTTTCTTATACTTGAAAATTTGCCACAGGTAATTTCCTTTTAGAGTAAGATTCTGTTTTAAAATATACATATATATATATACACCTATAAAAAGCATTACTCATTTCTGGTCCCTCTGTGCTAAACTTGTCATAGATGAAAGAGATAGAGAAGGGTTATTAATGAAAACGTGGATTTGAGGTAGATGGAACAAAAGAGTCTAATTTAAAGTATTTATACTTTATGGGTTCTTAGACTGACAGTGATTGAAATCTGTAAAGTCTAAGATTGACACATGAATGTATAGATAAAAGATGGTCTTAGAAGGGTCATTAATGAAACTGTCACAAACCAAGGATTACCATCAATTCAATATATGTTTGTGTGTGCATGTGTACAAGTATGTATGTGTGGGCTTCTGATTATCCGTGTGTTCACAGGGTGTGAGCATGTGCGTGGGTGGTGTGTGTGTGTGTGTGTGTGTGTGTGTGTGTGTGTGTGTGAGTGTGTGTGAATAAGAGCATCAGGGCAGAGGTAGGAAAACATGAAATAGGAATAAAGTTAAAGGTCTTTTCCCTGAGTAAAAAGAAAAGCTATAAAGGTCAGAGCATGGTGAGGGGTGGTGGTAGAACATTTATCAAAAAAGATGAGAGAACACTAAGCTTTGTAAATAATACAAAGTTGGTAAGATGTGGGAGAACTGTAGATTGACAGCCTGGGTGATAGATCACATCCCAGAAAGTCATCATCTTCTGGAAGGGCTCAGCTAATTGTCTGAGTGAGGCAATCATACTTTGCAGAAGCTTCACTTGGCATTTTGGGTATTTTTGTTTGTTATTGAGCTGAATTTATGTTTTTGCTTTGGTTTATTATGGGACCTCACAAGATGGCCTGCACAAGTTACAGTTCGTTGAGCTAGTTAATTAAGATGAAACTCTGCTGTGCAAGGTAAGAGCCAGAACCCTAAAACTTGTAAAAAATTCATGGTTTGTGAAGAAGGGAGTGCTTTGGATTAAAAAGTGAATGGCATATTCATAGCAGCAGTGGAGTACCAATTTGAAGGAAAATAGAATATTTTTAGATAGCCATTAGTTTAAAATCATGTATGAAATTAAGTAAATTTTAACACTGGCAATAAGAACTAGACTCCATCAAACATGCATATAACTGAAGGATCTAGTTCTAAATGATGGTCTATGAAAAGACCACCATGAAAGACAAGGTCTGTGGTGGAGGTTGAAGGGACTTTGACACAACAGAAAGGCCTATATCACCTATAAAAACAGTGGCATTATAATGTTGGAATAAGGAGAACTTAGTATAAAGAAATTCATATGGAGTGGTCAGAGGACTAATGACTAAAAGAAAGTTAAAGGAGATTTTTCAAATTCTTGGCTTATGATTTTTTACTGAGGTGCACCCTTCATAGTTTCAACATCTTCCTGGCCCACAACTCCATAATATGTGTTTTATAGAATGCAGCATTCTGAAAAGATTTATATTTCTAGAAAGCCTAGTGTGGGGCATTGTGGCATTACTTGCATGTAAGACCAGCACAGGGATATAATGAGGATTGTACTTAGAAACAGTTAAGCCAATATATTTCAATCCTCAGTAAGTCCTACTTTCTAATATCTCAGGGCTTCTCTATCAAAAGAGGCTTGGTTTACTTGAACATAGGAGTGAAGACAATACAGGATGGACACAATAGAAGGAAATTTCCTGTCCACAGAAATGAGGGAAATCTGCCCTTCCAGCCAAAGAGTATTGGAAGTAAAAAAGAAATAGAAGGATGAAGAGACCAGACAGAAAGGATCTTATTGCCTTACACCACCAGAGTCTACTTGAAGGAGGAAGTGGTGACATGTAGAAATGACCAGATAAACATGACAGCATTCAAGCATATCAGGGCTTCTCTGACAGTAGATCAAGAGAGGTGGCAGGTCTTTCCTATAAAAGAATAATGTCACAGCTTTAAGGGCATTTGTAGATGGATGTGGTTAGGTACAAATATTAAACCAACTCCAGATACTTCTTAGAGAACACATCAGTAGCATGGGACTGTTGAGATATGAGTGGGAGGAAGAAAGGCAAATGGAATTCATAATCAGAATAGGACTTTAAAGGTCAGACAGGATCAGTTGTACCTCAGCCATCACTGTCCACTGATAAAGCTGAAACAACAACTCCACAGCAAAGATCCAGAGACTTTCCTCTCTATCATCTTAAAGTTAGGCAAGAAAGTTAAGACAATGGGTGAGAGAGGAAGATCTAAACAGCCAAACCACCCCAAACAGACAGACTTAACCAAATAAGATTGAGTCCTCCAAAAGTGACCAGTTAAACCCAGAGCCTCAGAGGTATGGTTAACCGGTAATTTAAAATTTTGTGATGATCCCCCATACCTCCAAATCTTAGCAGTTAGAAGTAGGCTCATAAAGATGGCATCATGAGTTACAGATCACAATATATTCTGATTTCTTTGAGCATTTGCAATATATTTGAGATATCGCTACACTGGGATGGGATTATATCAGTAAGTAAAACAAAAAGGTCCACAGTTAGAATTGCATTCTAAAGCTAGAACTCTGGTCATATAAAAGGTGTGGCTGCTGCAGCCTTGAGGTCTATCTAAAAGTAGGCAACAACAGAATATCTTTCTATAAACAACTGAAGTCTACGTAACAATTTGGGAGAAGGCCTCTCAAATTGTTAAAAATGGGGAGAGTGGATGGCTGCCTCCTCTCTCTTCCTGATCTAATGAAGAAACAGTATTTCACAAATTGAGGCTAAGTACATATAAAATGTTTATAACAGGACAGCATTTTAGAGAAGCACAGGATCTTAATTCACACTATCAACATGACTTATCCTTGATGATGTTAAGGTTGAATACATAGTCGGGGTAACATTTGCCAGATTTCTCCACTGTAGAGTTACTTGTTTCCCCTTTCCATAGTCCACTCTTTGGAAGCAAGTCACAAAGTCAGCCCATACTGAGAGGAAGTTAAGCTTCACTATTGTGAAAGGAAGAGAAGAATATCTATACAAATTATTTAGAATTCTTCCATATGGGGGATTTCTCTCTTCTTCCCCATTTATTTATTCAATAATTTATTTATATCACTATGGGGCCATGAATATTCATTTGGTGATCTGGATTACAACCTAATATTTCATCATTTATTTTGTTCATCGAATTATTCTAACTTGAGAAGAATATCTATACAAATTATTTAGAATTCTTCCATATGGGGGATTTCTCTCTTCTTCCCCATTTACTTATTCAATAATTTATTTATATCAGTATGGGGTCATGAGTATTCATTTGGTGATCTGGATTACAACCTAATATTGCATCATTTATTTTGTTCATCGAATTATTCTAACTTTGGCTGTCGGGGAGCTCTTTCAAGTTGACTCTTACGTCCCTTTGAAATGCCTCCATCAATTTGTTTTTGAATATTTCCTTACTTTTTGGCACAACAAGATGTCCTTTTATTGGAGAATGGCAGTAGAAACCAAGGTCTAGCACTGGGTGTGCTCATTGCTACTGGAGTATCATTCTAAGACCTCTCAGCACACAGAACTAGGAAACATACATATGTATTCTAAGCCACGTATACAAACATATCTAAAATGATTTCTGTAACTATATATCTCTATGTTAAGCTAAAAATGGTTTTATAATGATATCTCTGACACTAACCTAGTAGCACATTGTTCATCATAGCCTACCCTCCACGCTCCCGCTTTGATCTTTCACAGTAAAAAAATCTGGCTTCCGCCACTCGCCATTCGTTTATTCATTGGTTAATCCCAGTATTCATGTAAAGCGTAGCCTACCCTCCACGACCCCGCTTTGCTCTTTCACAGTGAAAAATCCGGCTTCCACCACTCGCCATTCATTTATTCATTGGTTAATCCCAGTATTCATGTAAAGCAGGCTTGGAATTGTTAACTCACATCCCATGAAAAATCACTTTACCAACTAGAACACAGTTGTTTATGTCTAGTTCCCTTTGTCTTTAGTCTTTCGGTCCCCGATCAAAACACTGTTTCCCAAAGTTACTTAGATCAGCTTCTTTTTTTCTCCATTTTTCATGTCATTAAATACCTTGCCAAAGCATAGTTTCTAATAGATGAATAGTGTTCAAGAGAATAAGCTAGCTAAAATTAACCTTTCCTTAGGATGTTCCTTTGAATGGCTTTAATCATTATTCTAAGTACTTCGTGCCTGTCCAATAACATAGATATCCTGAGACAAAGAAATAGGCTGCCCAGAATCATGGAATATTAGAATGCAAAGGACTGTGGATATCATCTAGCCTCTTCTTGCAATCAATACCAAAATAGTCTCTCCTTGGCAAATATTTTCTGCAGAAACATTGAACTCACTACTTTCCAAGAAACAATAGTTCTTTAGTTAGCTGTAATGTTTAATATCTTCTCACTTCTAGTGTCCCCTAGTAAAATGCTGGGGTTTTGTTGTGGTTTTAAGTTTCAGCATTTAGAACATCAACTGCAATCTTTATTTTCAACCTCATAAATATATTTTTAAAAAATCAAGTTCTTAAAACTCAAAAAAGATAAGACGTACAAGAAAAATAGCAATTGGCTTTTCATACAAGAACTTAAATGTAGCTTCTGTTAATATATCATGTTTTATTGGCATATTAAACTATGGATTATACATCTTTTTCTTGCCTAATTCCTGTAATTGAGAGAAAATGATATACAATTACATCAATTTAAACTACACAGAATGTTCTGATTATTACTATTGGCTTACAAAAGCTATTAATTCAACATATCCAATCAGCAGCGAATTCTTTTAGTTTGAATTGTATTGATTTTTTTAATGGAGTATTAGAACATAAGTAGATAAACTCAAAGGATTCTTGGACTTTATGTCCTTTTTTAGTCAACCCAAATCCATCTGCAAAGAGAAAGGAAGGGTTAGAGCTAATATATATGTGAAAAATATGACCAATCATTGTTAACTGTGTTAAATGTCTTGGAATAAGTGAAGCCGCTCAATGCAGTATGGTGCAGGCTCTGAAATCAACCTGCTTGCACTCGAATCCCAGCTTTGCTGTTCACCAGCCATGTAATCTCTCTAAGTCACAGGTTTTCATCTTTAAAAGTACAGATAACAATTATAATTACCTCCTAGAGTAGTGGTGTGGATTAAATAAAACAGTAACTATGAAGAGCCCAGTGCTGGGCATACAGAAAGCACTCAATACATGAGTCATTTCATAATAGAATTATAAGAATATTTCAATAGTGAGGCAGTAACTGAAAAGGTAATATGGTTGAGAATCACATAGAAATGACTCCAAACTAGTGCTAATTCCTATGTGTAGGTTTAGGCTCCTGCATCGTTCATATGCAATACTCTGTGTAGAATAATAGCTACTTAGAGAGCAGGATTATTCTTGGATTAATCACCACAGTCTGTCAATAACTCAAACCTAAAACTAGAAAGGTGACTATAGCATTGTACCAGACTTATTCAGAAAGGACTCCATTACAGTGAGAAATATGGTGGGTCGAACTACACAGAATCAGGCAAAGCAGCAGGTAAAAAAGGAAAAAATTGCTGAAATTGTTCTGATGCCTGAGATAAGGAGATAGTAGACCTGTATGTAGGATACCAGACTCTGTACGATATCTGTGCATTCTGAAAAAATATATTTTTGTTCTTTTTTTTTTAATGTTAAATGCTGGTCTTCTGGAAAACTTCAGACTCTATTACTATGATAAAGAGAAACAAAGAATGTGTTTCTTACCATGCTTAACCCAGCATTGTATGATGGCAGCAGTAATGCAAATGAGACAACCCCAAAAGGAGTGAGAAGCCTCAAGGGATAAAATTTGGGCTACTCACACAAACCCTCCCCAAAACAACTTTCTACTAAAAAAATATGGAAGTTCTAGTTTTGATTACCAAGGAAGATTGTACTCATTTATTCTGGCATCAGCAATTGAACAAATATTTATTAAATAGTTAGTAGGCCCTAGGAATACTGAGCAAAACAAAATATGGTATCTTTTCTCAACTCACAGTGGGAGGAAGATAATAAGAAAGCCACAAAAACACACTTTCAAGGCACTGTTGGGAATAAAAACCTAAACTGTAAATCTCCATCTGCCATTGGACATTAGAGAACTTCAAGTGTCTTTGACTCCATTCGAGGTGACTCAGCGTGGGTCAACACTGTCGCTTGCCTGGTTCTGAGTTCAGAGCCTAGTTATGATCAGCAGGCTTTGGGCAGTTCCTGAGAAGCAGTCTAATATTTTGGGGTAAGTCTTTGTGTGTACTCTGTTCTAAAACCCCAGTCCTGTGACAAGATTCTTAATATCAGAATAAAAGGGTTTCTTGTTGCCAGTTACCCATCTGGATCTGAGAATACTGACTGTACCAATTTTCCTATGAGTACTCTTGCTATTTGCTAGACCTCCATCATCTGAAGGTTCTACTTTTCTGTGCTGCTTCTTGACCTCTAATATCTTCAAGGGCCTAATTAGAATCCAACTTCCTCTATGATTACTTCCACAACTACCCCAATTCTCTTTGGTCATGTTCTGTTTTCAAATAGAACTCATAGTCAGTATGAGGTAATTTAATTTTTGGTAACAAACCATCTCAGCATCTGCCATCCATTGTACTTAGGTGAGTTTTGATTTGCCCAAATCATTTGCATGATTTGCATGGTTGTGGGGCTGGAATCATGACACATCCTTTCTCTTTTACAATTCTAGCCCAACATGGAGTTTATTTTAGGAATTCATTGAATCCTTGCTTAAAATATTGCTGATTCTGAACTATGTAAAACAAATAGAACAGGTTTAAAGAAGATTGGCAGACAGCATCATTTACTTTTCAAAATTTCATTGAGCCAAACTGAAAATGTGTTACACTGAAAATAACTCCAATTCCTAAGCATATTATAAGAAAATATTCATACTATACGATGTGTTGTCTAAGGCTCATCAAATCTTGAAAGAGTTCTAATAAATCTTAATCAACGAATGAATAGATTTTATTTCAGAATATGCATCTAAAAATACCTTTGTGAAAGAAGTTTTCCCTTTTAGATTAAAAGAATCTAAGAAGGCTTGACAACTAAATGCAATACATGTTTCTGTACTAAGTTCTGAGCTACATTAAAACAAAACAATCTTTTTATTTTTATTCTCTTTCTCTCCTATAAAAACCAAAAAAAACCCAAAAAACAAAAAACACCCAAATAAACATAAACCAAAAAATTCCCCCTAACATTACTGAGATAAATGGCAAGCTTTGAATAAGGTCTAGAAATTAAAGTATTATATCAATGTTAATTTCCTGATTTTGACAATTGAACTGTGATTATGGGAGAGAATGTTCATGTTTTAGGAACTATAGTTTAGTAGTTATTCTTTTCTAAAAGAAAAGAGGTTTAGGAAAATGCGATGAAATATCCTTTTCTGGAAGAAGGACATTCTCTCAGATGACCGCAGTTTATCAAAATCAGGAAATTAATACTAATACATTATTAACCATTATCTAATTATACAGCGAGAGAAAGTATAACAAAGCAAATGTTATAAAATGCTGTCAGCTGGGGAACATGGATGAAAGATATACAGGAATTCTTTGTATTATTCTTATAACTTTTTTGTAAGCTGAAAATATTTGAAAATAAAACCATTAGATTTATGATTCAAACTAGTAAAATATTTAAAGTATTATTTTGCTGAACATGCTGTCTAGGCTGTCCAAGCTGCTATAACAAAATACCATAGACTGACTTAGAAATGACATAAATTTATTTCTCACAGTACTGGAGGCTGGAAAATCCAACATCAAGGTGTCAGCAGATTTGGTGTCTGGTGAGAGCCCCCTTCCTGTTTGATTGATAACCATCTCCTCTCTGTGTCCTCAAGTGGTGGTAGGGCCTAGGGAGCTCCCTAGGGTCTCTTTCATAAGGGCAAAAATCCTATTAATGAAGGCACCAGCCGAATGACCTAATCACCTGCAAAAGCTCCACCTCCAAATACTATCACGTCAGTGATTAAGTTTCAACATAGGAATTTTGAAGAGACACATTCAGTCTGTTGTACATGCTTTATGCAATCTCTTCTACCTCTAAATTCTCATAACATTTCTCTTTTACCTCTTGAAGCCTGTGTTTCATATTTTGATGTGCGGTTTAGGCATGACAAATCCTTCCCCCCCAACCCCCTAGAACTTTGTACTAAAATACAAAACCCTATACAAAGTAAATAATCAAATAGTACGTATTTATTAATTTAAAAATGAAAAGAAAGTACCTTTCTAGAGTATTATTATGATTCTAAATAAACACTTGAAAGGCTGTGCATTTGCTAGTATTACTGAAAATTTTGTCGAAATATTTTATATTTAAGAAAATAATACAATGTTTAATACACATATGAAAAAGTTTCCCCTCATTGTTTGACTTAACATCAAAAACGTTAGAACATTACTTTTCAACTATGTCTTTCCATAATTGCCTATCTCAAATAAAAGATGGCCTGTCAAAGTCACCAGTGCATGATTAACTTCCAAAACAATATTGGTTTATACAGTAGATGTCTGACAAAAACAGAAATTCAGGAAAATTGATGACAAGAAACTACCTAGAATAAAATAGGAGCAGAGATGACACTGTAATTGGCAAATAATGAAATGAAGAGAGTGTGAACACTCTTTAAAAAAACATGACCTGAACAGGAAGAGAAGTGGAAAGGGGTACAGTTATTGATATATGTTTCCTTCCTAGAATTTATCATTGCTTATAAGTCTTACATGAGGGCAGGAATTATGTATGCAGAATCCTAATGTAGCATACCCAGTAGAATCTTCACAGTCTATAAATATGAATGAATGATTGAATGAATGAGACAGGCTTGCATTTTTTTCTGACTCAATAGTAAAGCTCTGTCCAGCTTACACAAGGAGACAATAGCTCTTGTTTCTGGAATGTGGGTCACTCATACACCTAGCCACTACAATCAGATTTTATTTAACCCTTCATCTGATCTGTGATACTTGCCTCTCCTTGCTACCTCTAGTTCATCAGAAAGCTTCCTAAGTGCAACAACAAGCATCAAAGCATTTTAACCTCCACAATAATCAATGCATCCACCTCTTCTTCTAAAGAGAGAAGGCTTTCACAAAGGGAGCCCTGGCCAACAACAGAAAACATAGAAACAGGATGTTCTGAAAACAAGACCTGGTATTATGGAAACAGTACTGCTGGGGGTAGTTGATACTGGATCTTGGTGAGAGTAGCAGTCTGATCTCAGAAAGCAATGGCTCATTGATAGAAACTGTCACAGGCCTCAACTTGTCTTGGATGAACCCTCCCCTGCACTAGGGAAACTGAGGGAAGTGGCTTAGCCTTATTCAGTGGGACACAAAATAAATAAGGATTCATCTTAGAAAATGGTAAAAGAGTTACCCTGTAAAGAACATCAGAGTATTAATTACCAGCAATTCTGGTTTGGAAACCAATCAGTTATGAGTTTCCAACAGTGACTAATGTACCACAAAACTGAGTTTGTGAATCACCAATCTCAGAACCAGAAGAGAACCATAGTTAATCATGAATAGTAAATGGCCATCTGTACCTTGACAACACTGAGATTCTGTTCCCCCATTCAACATGCAAAAAGCTGATGGATGGTTATGATTAAAGTGATTTAAATAATGGCAGCTATTCTGATATAATTGTCACCTAAATAGAAGATCTTAATTCTAATAGGCAGATTTTAATCAAAACACACAAAAACAAACACTTTTTTTTTTTGAAGGAAGACCTTGATGCCAGCAAAAAACACTATCTTAGCAGCATTCTATTCTGAGACATTTGCATTATGGCACTGAAATATTTGCAGGATGAAGATAAATACAAGATATTCTAGCAACGGTCACTTAAAGATGTGGGCAAACGACAAGAGGAAAGATATCTCAGATTTTTAACAGGTCAAGTCATAGAAATATTTGTTGTTTTGTTAAGAATATGAAAGGCTTGCATTTTTAGTCTACTAAAGAGGTTGAGAGCGGGGCTTGAATCATGAGAAAGAATGAAAAGATTGGCAGACATTTCCCACTCCGCTGAAGTAAATCAAGTCATTAAACTTGGTTAAATGTTGCTTTCTCTCTTCTAGAATTTATTGTTTCTATTTTAAATCAGTGCATTTATACTGTGATGTGTGAACTCAGGGATCTTTGGAATCATGATTTATACTTTAGAAACTTAATAAGTATGATAGGCTTCATAGCTCAAGGGAGTATTCCATTCAACCAGCAAATTTCAGATTGAAGAGGAATAACTCTGTTTCACCAATAACTGTTACACAGAAAAACTAAGCAGTATTTCCAAGCCCTTATTAAATGGCTTTCTTTCAAAGATTCATAAATCCAAGGATTGTTCGTAGGCTCAATGTTGCTATCCCAGGCTATAGCAATTAGAATGAAGGCCTATAACAGGATGGTATTACTTAAGTAATTTAAGACCAGTTTATTTAATTATTTACTGTCAAATTTCACTTGTTTTTAAGAAATAAGGAAAAGAACCTAAGATAAAAACTTTCAGAGTCAGTATGGGGATAATGGTTGCTTCACTACAGTTCTACATCTCATGGTATTTTAATGAACTTTCTAGTTGCAGACAGAACACATAATTTGTGGGTAGAACAATAATTACCAAGATTATTTTTTAAAGTACTGAAAATAAATATTTCTAAATTTTTTTTCAGAAAAAGTAACTGAAGCATTATTAATCTTATAAAGCATCAGTTAATCACAGACTCAAAATACTTTTAGTTATCCTTTTCAATAAAGTACTCTATCTGAAGAAATTTATAGAAATATAGAGAATGGTAGATTTGAAGGTCCTCAGCAAAGTAATTAATTCAACAGGAATGCAATTAATAATTCCTGTGTGTCAGGCACTGTGCTAAGTCCTAGGGACATAGTAAGTAAGATGCTATTCCTGTTCTCGGGTAACATGATATAGGCAGAAATATGTAGAGAACTTCATCACCATTTTGACTTTAATACACTTCTTTAAACTTTAAAAGGTACTTTAACTAAAACACTATGAACTCTTTATTCTCCACCTTTCTACTAAAAATGTTTGTAAATTTTCACTACAGAATTTAACTTTAGAGGCTTTAATTCAAGAACTTAAGAGGTAGCAAGTAATTTTAAATGAGCACCTTCTCTTGAAAAAAAAAAAAGGACATGCTCTGAAGAAGATAGATCAATAAATAGCCAAATTAGTAAATGTATTTAAATTTTTCTTTGGGAATATTCGTTTTTAAATGTAGATGTCTCTCCAGTCTTCTCTCCCACCTTCTGAGGATGCTCACTGTTCCTACTTCTCTTTTCTTAATTATTCATTGACCCAGTACAAGTCTGATCTCTGTGATGAACATTCCAGAAAATGATTCTTGCGAAAGCCACCACTCATTGTCTTCTTAGAGTTAAATCCCAATGAACGCTTTGGATTTTTATCTTATTTGGCATATTTCCAGCATTAGACTGTTGACACTGCTGTCTCTTGACATATATATGTTCATCACCTGGCATCTATGACACACATTTTTCATATTCCTCATTCTTTCTATTTATCTTTCTCTATCTTCTTCGTAGATGCCTCTTCTGCCTGTTCACACACACAAAAAAAACCTCTACAGGTTTTATCCTAGCAGATCTTTTATTCTCACTCTACACCCACTCGCTTTACCCTAAATACCATATACACGTAGATAACAACTATATGAGGGTAAAAATATAAACCAAAATATAAATTTTAGTTATATTTCTGTCTCAGACCTCTCTCCAGATCCAAATAAAGAACTGCTTATTAGGTATCTCTATAAGCTCATCACCTCAACTAACATATTCAAGTCTGGACTCATTACACCTACCAAGACCTCCTCCTCTACCAGGGTCTCCCATCCTTGTGAACAGTATAATCATCTGCTCAGTTGTCCCAGCCTAAACACTCAATGCTGTCCTTGACTTCTCCCTCTCCTCACTCCATGTACCTAACCAATTACCACATTTCTCTCATCTGGCTCTTGCTTATCTTAAGAATACACTTTGGTTCTCTTTTACAAAACCATCCATGGAGCTTGCTTAGCACCACATCACAGTACCCACAGGTCAAGCCATGATTAGGAGAGAAGGAAGTATAAACAGTGGTAGTCAGAAGTGAGAGAGAAGATTAGAGAGACATCTATATGTAGAAATAAATATTCCATACCCATTGTTGGTGTTGCTTCCCCACTTTATATTTCTCATTGGACAGAAAAATATGTTATCAGAGTCCTCATTTTCTCTATCAAAGTTGAGGTCTCAGCACCATGGAGAACACCTGGTGCTGAATAATAACAATCATAATACTAGTTAAAATAGCAATAACTAATATGCAGTAGTAAGGACTGAAAGCCAGGCAAGTGGCTCAAGATTCTGTGCTCTAACCACTATTTCACATTGTACTCAGCACTTAATAAGTTTTAACTTAAATAACTTAATAAAAACAAGGCTTGTTCTTAATTCAGCAAAATGATATCTAGAAGGCCATAGGAATACGTTAATACTCAGGCATAAAATTTCTCAGACATAAATACAGAATTTACTTTTTAAATGAAACTCTACAATAATGTGACAACACAGTAATTCAACAATACAATTTTTTCTCACTCAATGTGAAAATCCTTCTATACCATCCCTGAAAGATCATCTAGCCTTTGTAGGAATACTTCTACTGATGGGGAATCAGCACTTCATTAGGCAGATTTGTTCAACATTGAGAGGCTCCCATTGTTAGGAGATTCCTTCATATATGAATCTAAATCTGTTACCATGTGATTTACTTTCATTGGTCCATGTCTTAGTCGATTTGTGCTGCTATCACAAAATATCACAGACTGGGTGGCTTAAAAATGATGAAAATTTATTTATCACAATTCTGGAGGCTAGGGAGTCCAAGATCAAGATACAGCATGGTGAGGGCCTTCTTCTTGGTTCATAGCCAGTGCCTTCTCACTCGGTCCTCACATGGTGGAAAAGGCTAAGGACCTCTCTGGGGGTTTTTTTATAAGGGCACTAATCCCATTCATGAGGGCTCCAACTTCATGTCCTAAGCACCTCCCAAAGGCCCCACTTCCTAATACCATCACATAAAGCACTGGATTTCCACATAGGAATTTTGGAAGAACAAAAACATTCAGACCATAGCAGTCCATACCCTGCCTTCTGAAGCAAAGCAGACAGAAATACTCTCTTCGACATTTCAATCTTATAATAGAAATAGCATTATAGAGCTAAAAAGATCACACAGAATAATAAAACACATCCCTTTAGCATAAAAGAAAATGGAAACATAGTCATATAGGTCATACAACTAGATATTGATAAAGCTATTTACTAAAACACTTTTGACTGACATTGCCTTTAATTCTTAGGTCTTTATTACTTTACTGCATTTTATTATTATTTTCTTATTATTATGTTACTCTCCCACACCATGTATATTCAGATAATAGTCATTCCTTGATTAGCTCTTCACTGATCAAAGTCATTTTGTTAGACTTTAAGAATAACCATGTTATTGAAAGCAGAAAAAACAGCAGCAGCTACATTTGTTTCCCAGATAAGATTTAAGGTAATTATGACCAAGCGATGGCCACCCAAATCATTACAGTACTAAAGTACTTTTTATAATTTAAAGACACTAATCATCCAAAAAAATAAATGATAATCTTCTATATGCATCAGAAATGAATAGAAGCGGACAGTATTACACAGATGCACACAGCAACACACTATTAACATTGTTTTCCAATTTCTCATAGAGCATCTAAGTAATCACAGACCACAATTTTTACTAAATACTTCACCACTATGACACCTGGATTACCATCTTTCCAGCCCCCATCATCAGTTTTCTTGCCATTTATTGTTCAGCTCTTAAACCAAAAAAAAAAAAAAAAAAAAATTAGCTTTCTATTGTGGTGTCACTCCACGTCTTGGGATCAATTTCTCTGTATATCAAATGGGCTAGTATATATTGCAGTACCAAACAATCCCTGACAATCAATGCTTAACATTTGCAAAGGATCATTATTTTATTTTATTTATTTTATTTTATTTTATTTTTTTTTTTAGGCAAGGCAACCCTTGGTTGACCTCACAGACTGCAAGGACCTTGTCAGCTTATGATCCTTCATTTATTTATTTTTATTTTTTACAGCTACAGCACCTGGTCTTCCTAGGTGCAAAGGATCATTTCTTGCTTACACCACAGGTCTACTGTGTTGTTAAGGATGCTTGCTTTACCCTGGTCATTCAGGGAAACTGAATAACAAGGGCTCCAGCTAGACACATGCTTCTGCAGTTGCTACCAAGAAAAGAGTTCCCTTCAGTGCTTCTCATTGACAATTAAATGCTTCTTCCTAGATATGACACATGCCAGTTTCACTCACATTTCATCTGGTCAAAGCAAGTCATGTGATTAAAGGGGTAGAAATGTGTAATTCTGTTATATGTTTGGAAGACAAAGAACTGGAATATTTTAAAGCCTTAATGATCACATCTCCCAATCCCTTCTGACAACTCCTCTACTAGAAGGGTGTCTCCCCTTATTTAAAAAAAAAGAAAAGAAAAAAAAAGCTAAGCCCTCAGAAAATATCATCCTTAGATGCTTGCCATCGAATGCATACAAATTGTACCTCTAGAGAGAAATAAAATGGAGACAAGAGTCAACATAAATATCATGTTACTTATTTTCTCACATATTTGTTCTTTTACTTCAGACACAAATGAGTGAAATGGTTTTTGGTAACCCTTCTGAAAAATAGAATAGTGCATGGCACTCACCTAGGATTTAGATTTTTATCTTTATTCTTTTTAATTATCCAAAGGGCTGAGAAAAGGGATTTGAATGGAAAGACTGTCAATATTCTTCCCTTCCTCTTTAATATTTTCAAATACAGCCACAATTTAGTCTCCTCGCAGACATAAAAACCCATGTGCTATAGCCTTATCTTTGCACAATTACAGAAAGAAATGTAGAGACATCTATCACTAAGAAACAAGGAAGAATTCTGTCACGCAGTTGCAAACAAAAGAGTTTCTGACAGGCATTTGTGAGTTAAAGCAGCAACACATTAAGTAAAAGGTAAGTTTACTAGAACAAAATTCCACATTGTACTGTTTAAACTGCTGTACATAATCACATTCCAACTGGGGAAAGCTTTCCTTTGCAAAATTTCCTTTCCACCATAGATTTTTCGCCCTAACCTCTCTTTCCTTAACTAGGGCAAATCCAAAAGAAAACACCTCTTTCTAAGTGGGTAACAGATAGCACACAGTATGCAAATACTATTTTCATTTCATTTAAAACCTTGCTAATGATTTCTGTATTTTATCTCCTAGAACTGAAAAAACTCAGATGACCTTATACTAGCTAAATCCTTTTTATTTAAAAAGTATGAACAAAAAGGAGGATTTCTTTGCTTCCCACATAATTTCCATATTCAACTTTTTGTATCATATTTTCCTTTTTTAACACCAAGAATATTGTTGTCAAGATAACCTAACTATAGAAATGGATAAAATAGAAAAAAAAAACTATTTTAAATGACATTTAAATACTCCTCCAGTTATTTTATGCTCTCCATGATTTGAAATATTACTTTCAAAATGTAACAATAAAAAAATCATCTCTCATAATTATCTTCTATCAATAATTACATAGAAACTGACTATAAGAATAAGTGTGTTTTAGTTTATTCTCCATTCAAAAAATCTATTTGTCAGTGACTAAATTATTTTAACAACATTTAAAATATGCTTTAGATTACCTATTGAGGTTATGTTATCACATATGTCAAAAGTAAACCCATTTGTATTAAAGAGATTGGTAATATACAGACTTGAGTAGTAACATTCAAGGAAAAATGTACTAAGATGTTCAGAAAAAATCTAGTACGATTTCCTGTCCTCTGAGACAGCAATTGCAATTAACAGTAGCTAATCACAATAGCAACAGATGACTTCAGATCACTATACATGGCTCACCTTTGCAAATATATACTATGACCTCGTTAACTTGCCACACTGAACAATAACCAATGGGCTGCCTTTGAAGATATGTTAATTGATACAAAATATCTGTCAATATAGTAAGTATATATTGTTTTAAAAGAGATCATAAACACTGTTAACATTAATCTATCTCCTTATATACTATATTCTTAAAACACCTGTAAGAGAATTCTATAGGTGAAATGATTTTCCAGAATCTCACATTCTTATCTATCACCTTACCTAAAAAGTGATTAAAGACAATCATTTAGAAATTTGCACACAAATATATCTTTTGTTCTTCTGGAGGCAGTCTGGTGTAATAATTAAAAACTGGGGCTCTGAAGTCAGAGGTCTAGTCTATGCTTATAATAGTAGTACCTATCTTATAGGGTTGTCAGGATGAAATGAGTAAATATATAGAATGGTAAGTACTTAGCACAGTGCCTGGAGCAAAACGTATCTTCAATAAACATTTGCTATAATATACTGTATATAATATACTGTAATACTGTATATTATTCGGAGAAGCTACATGGGGAACTAAACAGGAAAAAAAATATGAAGGTTAAATACACTGCAAAGATAGACCACACTTCACTCATAGACACAAGATGTGAATAAATCATGTTCATTTCTATAGCATTATTGAAAAATATACTTTTGTATACCTGCTAAAAATTGGGTTCAAAATGCCACATATCTCTAGCAATATTTAATGATAGTGCAAAGATACAAAAATAGCTTGGAGTGTATATTTCCCAAGTACGTACTATGATTTTTGTAGCTTGTACATAAAAACAAAACAAAACAACAACAACAACAACAACAAACCTCAGAATTAAATCCAGGAATAAACTTTTTTTTTTTTTTTTTCATTTCAAAAGGCAGGTGAACAGAGTGGAACTTACCAGGCAAAAAAATATCACCCATTATAACTTTTCTGCATGTTACTATGCATAACGTTTCATACATCAGGTTGAATCACTGTGCTTTGGCAGTGTCACAGAGCCAGGAGAAAGTACCCTTCTTGCTGTCTCTATATTCCTATCTTTTTTGTCTAAACTTGTTCAGGTGCACATAAATAATGGTTACTCCACTGAAAACAAAGTTCTCTAAGACATGAGTTGTTTTTTTAATAGCAATGATGGGGCCAAAGAGCTAAAGGAAACTATGTAAAGAAGAAATGCAAATGAGCCAGATGTGATTCATAAAGAGGTTTCTTCTCTGTATAAATTCTTCAAAGAAAATTATTACATGGCAAATATATTGGAAATTTAGCATTTACTAAAGACATTTTTATATTATATATCATTGATGAAAATTATAGCTTGTTTTTGCTGAGTCAAAAACCTATTTACCTCTGATGAAATCTATCCATCACTATATTACAAAACACATCTCTTATAAAAGTATATGAAACAATATGTAAGCAGAAATTAATTCATAAAATACTTAGGATATTGGTTTTAATAATTTTAATGGAGCATAGTATCCACTGATAATGCCTCTCTAGATAGAATTCTATACATCTAGAGAAAGCTATATCCAATCAATTCCTTTAGTGACTGAGGCAAGGCATAAATCAATAAATGAAACAATCTCTTACCAGAATAAAATGATCCTAACATTTCCTTTCTTCCAGAAAGCTCTTGCAGATTTTCCCCAATCAGGATAGGGTTTGTCCTGAAGCATCATATCAGTGACCTGAAGCAAAGAAAGAAACTTATTTAGCACTTTCGGAAATCTTATATTCAGGTTTAAATATGTAGGCAATTTACATTTTACTGAAAATAAAATATGTATGTATTTTAACATCAGAATGTATACAGAGATAAAAATTAGAATATACGTCCCAGTTAAAAACTTTAATAGTTCATTTGACTTTACATAATGAACAAGCATATTAAGGCCATTCAACATGTCAAATATTGAGATTGTTTTCTAAATGTCAATCAAGATTAGCTTATAAAAGAAGGTATCATTAAGATACCATTTACTTTTCTATAAACTAAACATATAATAAATAAAATACCATATTCTTTTTAACTTTGTCTAAATAGAAACTTCAAAACCCAAATATTTCCTAATGTGTCTAGATTTTTACCTATATCCCTAGTCAAAATATTACCTTCCTTTCTCTTTTTTTCTTCAAGGATATGTGAGCTATGGTACTTGAACCCGATTTTATGGCATATTTATTCTAATTACCTAGCATTCTCCCACCTCTTTGCCATCAGTAATTCTACTCCTTCCAAAAATGTTCTGCCTTTTTCATGTGCACAGATTCTGCCAGTCTTCTGAGGCCTAGGTAAAGTCATGTTACCATCCTTGTGTCTTCACTGTTCCCTTCCGATTGTAGTTGTCACATGTCATATTCTACCTTCTATTTTACTTACTTATGTATTTTTTTTCTCTACAAGGTTTTAAAATCCAAAAAGGTGAGATTTATCTTTGTATCCCTTCCAATATCAAAAGATCTTTTATATAAAAGACTAAAATATTTGCTCAAAGAAGAAATGACAAAATGCATTAGGATATAAATGCTTGCTTTTAAAAATGCATTAACAAAGTAAATTGCTCATGGGCAACATCCCATATTAATAGTTTCAGCAAGTGTCCAAAGTATCATAAATTGATGACCTATTATAAAAGCATCTTTAAAACTGATAGGAATAGAGAATGAATTTCCTTTTCTAATAAAGGAAGACTTGTTTGCATACATGTACACACACACAAACTTTTTTTCCCCTAGAAAATTGCCTTCCCTTTAAGAGAAGAGAACATTATATTATGTTTTTAATTAATAATGTTCAAATTCAAACAAGACAGAATTGAAATTGAGAAAACTGTATGGAATGAGATAAACTGAATAGAATAATGAAGAATTTTAGCATCCATTAAAATATATTTTTCTTTTGCCCTTAAAGCTTTAACATTTAAGTGGAACTTTCAACAATGGCTTGACCTAGAATGGGTGAGATTTAATCATTTATGATGATAGATTGTGATTCAGTAGGGAGTCTTTCTGGTTCAGGGACCCTTTCAATCCTACCGGACTTCCCACGAAGCCTCATCAATTCTCAAGCAAGCCCATTTTGTTGTGCCACATACATCCAAGAAATGGTCTCTGGAAACATTTACTGGCATGCCAATGCTTCACTTGCTCATTTAAGATGCAGTCAGAACAGTGGGTAAGGAGCCTAGTCTTCAGGACATAGTCGATCTTAATTTGTCTTTATATTCTTTCTAAACATCATTTCTAGGAATAGAACTCTCCCGCCTCTCTTGGTTGATGAGAATCAAAGCAAGTTCACTGACTTTCATTGTGTAAGACTGCAGATTTATGCCAGCTCTGTCTAATTTAGGGTCTACAATAATTTTGCGTAATGCGGCTTCACTGTTGATTCTGAAAAGATTCAACAATCATAAAGAGTTTTAACATAAACTCTGATAATTTCTTTAAATTGTTCATGACTTCATTAAGTATAAATGTAACTGATATTAAAAATTCAAAAATTAAAAAAAAAACTTGTTCTACTTTAAAAGGACACCTGTTTATTGATAATTTTCTCATCTATTTATTATCTTCATGACACATTAAAATGATAAGAGTTTATTTTCTTGCTCAGACTGATACCCATTAATTGGATCTTCAAACAAAAAAAAATCATGATATTTATCAAAATAAACAAAGGGAAGATGATAGAATAAAAAGTAACCATGAATTGAGTTACATTGTTACTAAAATGAATAAATGCAAAAGTAGAGAAATTTAAATCCCATATATTCTTGGACATAAAAAGAGTTTTATTCCATAATTTCACCTGAGGAAAGATCACTGTTTTTCCTAATATGACAATTTTATCCACTGCTCCTTTCCCACCTATTTAAAAAACAATCTTGTATAAAATTTTATTTTTACAAAACTTCAAGGTTAAGTAAATAAATACCTAAATATTTCACATTTCCCAGCCTTTTAAAAGATTTAATTAATTCTGTTGAGCAATATTTACCTTGTACCAGAAAGAGTCTGCATGGTAATAAATATTTTCAAGGAACAGAATGATTACTGGGTGGATTTTATTCAATTTTCAATGTTTTCTCCAGGGTACTTTCTGGGAAATACATATTATGTTTTCTAGAAGGAGGCAATCTGCTACTATATGACCAATTATTACAGCAGCATGTTTGTAAAAATGACATTCAAGGATAAAGGATTTTCCCAGGAAAATGACAAGATGAGGCACAAAACATTTTTTCTGATGCCAGACAGCTGGTCTTTTTCACCTCCAGCTTCCAACTCTCTATTTTAAGTCATATCATCAGATCAATGTCAGGTCACTGCTAAATTGGCAAGAGCAGAGACAGTCATTAAAGGGATGCATTCAATAAAGAAAAATCCAATTACTTTCTGCATTAGAAAAATCAAATTCATTTCTGGTGTTGGTCAAGGACAGG
>NW_006439717.1:4641799-4663533 GCF_000325575.1 Pteropus alecto
AGGGAAAAAATGCAGTCAAAGGAGGATGGAAGATGATGCAAAAAGGTTGCTGTGTAGCATACATACAATATAAAACTTGTTGATGCTTTTCCCACAGGAAGATTATTAAAATTTAAAATTGCAGGTCTTTTATTTTTTTTAACTGAAAGCAGTTTATTTAATCTTCGAGTCTCACGATCTTTCTTCTCTACTAGATCTTTGCACAAAACTTAGAACTTCATGTTGTGCCTTGTTAGGTAGTCTTCACTGATATACGATAAGCTATTTTAGGGTGTGGGTATTGTGTAGTCTGAGGGAAAACATGCATGTGGAGATTTAAACATAGTAAATGATTGTAAAAAGCAACTAATCGCTACAGGAATCTAAGGGAAAACTTTGCACCTCTATGAGTTGAGACAATAGGATGTTATGACCAAAATGGCAGCAGGAAGATAGCAATGATAAAGTAATATCTTACATTTGCTATAGAGCTTCATGGTTTACAAAACTCTTAGGTGTACTTTTCTTAATAATTGTCATAGCAACTTTATAAAGTAAGTCATTATTTTCCACCCTTTACCAAAAGATAAAGAGAAGTCAGTGAGGTTAAATAACTGAGCAGGGTTACCTACCTAAATGTGTTGGCATATGAGTCGGTCCTGGAGCCAGACCGCATGGGACCTAATCCTAGTTTTGTCTCTTACTACTTCTTGATTTGGGGAAAGCAATTAAATCCTTCCATGCCTTGGTTTCTTACTCATTATCTACGGGCACACAATATCCATTAGCAGGTGTTATAATAATTATTTATATATTCTTTTTGAGATCTGGAATTTCTACCAAATCATTTTATTTCATGTGACTATTGTGTTAAGTAACTGGACTTCGAATCCAAGGACTTAAGCATCATTCTCATCTCTTCCATAAAGACAAGACTATCATATTGAACTATTAGAAAATGATGAAGATACAGTATAATGTTAAAATGTTACAGTCAAAAATTGCTGTTAAAAATCAAAGGGAAGGAAAGCCAGCTACTGAAGGCTACAATAATATAAGAAGGTTTCACAGAGGATTTCCGTAACATAGCTGAGCATTAATTTGTATCCTGTATCATTATCCAATTTTGCCAGTCTAACCTTAGACTGATTATAAGCTATTTATACACAGGTACTACATATATAGTACCTATTGTCTCATTTGATATAATTTTGTTAAGCATGTTATGTAAATATAAAATATTAATTTATTAGGGATATAAGATCACAATATAATAACAATAACTATGGCTACATAGTGCATCTCTTGAGACAGCTATTAGTAAAGTATCATTTAAAAGAAATAAGTACTATTAATAAACAAGCATATATACATTAAGGATATTAATAAACAAACATGTACATATAATTTTGCACGTTATTTTGCAATTTCTTTCTATTTAACAACATATCTCAAATATCATCCTATATTACTACATATCAAGCTATTTAAATAGTTTCTTTTATTATCTTCCACCATACCTTTTTTATGTGCATTCTTCTGAAATGTAAAAAGTTTGTTTTTTTCTAATTACCTCTACAATTAAACTTGATTTGATGCATATATTTACTATTCTTTATATTTTATTTACTCCTGACTATGAGCATTGACAGAATTATTTAATTTCTGCTTCTTCTCCCTCTGCTTTCTTCTCCTCCACCACACTGTACTTATTATATTATTTTCCTATTAATTTTGAATCTTCAAATATTGAGGGCCTACTCTCAATCAACACACCCCATCCCTATTGTTCCAGGCCCTTCTTGGAGTACTACCTACTTTGGAGAATTGTCTTTTGCCAACTTTGCCTAAGATCTGTAGTCACTATGTGTCCTCTTAGCATAGTTGAAGGTCTTGAAACATAGTTGACTGTCACTATATTTGGCAACCCTCCATCACAGATGGTGCTTCAGAGTTAGAGATGTCACTGAGTTTTATGTAAGTTAAAGTTAACATCTCTGATCATTGTTCTCCATGTTCTTTTTGGTTGATTGCCAAAATCTCTTTATTTTAAACCAAAAATTCTCCATTTGCTATTTAAAGTAATTATTAAAAGGCTTGTTTACAATGCCACATGTTGATGGCAATATGAGGTCATATGACCAAAAATAATTACTACATCTGTGATATCTTGTCTCCTTTTTTAGTGGTACCCATCAGATGACCTAAATAACATCCAAAATTAGCATTTAATTAACAACGTTTTAGATTAATGTCTTCCCCAAATACAATTTTGTTCAAAATAAAATAAATATAATATGAAATTTTGTAGAAATTTGAACATAAGGCAGTTTCAGATTTTCCGAGAAATAATTTTGAGGAAGAGCTTTGCTTTACATTCAGAGTATGTAGTAATATAACATTTTAATTAGGTTATCTGGCTACCCATATTTATTACATAAGTTAAATGTGTCAAGTATTTAGTCAAGAGAATACTAAGTATTCTATAACAGCATTTAGTAGGTAGACTTTTCATCTCTTAAAGATAATAATGACAATGTTTTTCCAATTTGATAGTGTCTCTCATATCATAAAAATTATAGCAAAATATTCTGTTAACAACGGATGATATTCATAAATTTCTATAATCACTTCCTAAATACTTAAAAGTCCTTGTATAATTGTTATCATGACCAAGATTTTAGTTTGTTTGCTTTTTAGTTTCTTGTCCACTTAAGAAACTTAATTGAGACTCTTAGCGAAATACTGTCTCATTGCTGTAATATTCTTTTCCTGACTTCATTAATGCCACTTTTATTTAGATTTCATTAAGGTATTTATAGGTAGACATCAACTATAGGAAAATTCTTCAAATGGAATTATAAGCAGTATTTGACACTTACTAAAGCAATTAACACCAAGTTTTTAATACCAAGTTAACCCATATTTTGGCATGTGCACTGAAATTCTCTATGGTGGTTCACTCGGGGACAAGATGAGAAGATACAAATTTCCTTTAATTTGTAAAAGCAGACTTCACGTTTGAAGACTTTTGCTTCCCAAAGAATTAGGGTTCAGGATACACTGATTTACTAGTAGCTGAAGCCAACATCAAAATGAGTGCATTTCACATACCCAGGCCAAGAGAAGAGACTGCTTATCATTATGAAATACATGAGCACTGACAATGAGTTACAAACCATTCATCACAAACCAGGAAATGTCAGCACTTAAACTGGAGAGGAGAAGATGGTGAGCAGGATTCCAGTATTTCATTAAATTATGTATTTTATTTCTCTGCTTCTAAGCAAGTTGCTATAAAATCCTTCACACAGCAGCTATATATGCCCAAATTCTTCCCAACATCATAACTGTAGTAAGTAAGCAGTCCGACTCCACTTTTTTTTTTTTTTTTTTTTTGATGTTTGACTGCTGACAACTTTTAAGCCTGTCTCATCTTTCCTTTCTTCCCCACAGCTGGGAAAGCTGATAAGAAAACTCTAGTGTTCCTTCCCTTGGCTCCAGCAGGAAGTTCAAACCATGTGTGGGAACTCTCACCTTGGCTCAACTGTGTATCTACCATAAACATCCCAAGCCAGTCTCTTTTCTTGACCCTTTCAAGCCACTTTTAGACCACGCTTTCCCCAGGAACTTGACTCTGTGAGAAACAGACCTTTTCATACCCTCTCAGTGCAAGTATAACATCATCATTCTGAACATCTGAACACAGTTCTGATGGGTTCCATCCTACATCCACGGAGCAGTCACACAATAACATATTCAATGTCATTGTGACAAGTGGAGAGTTTCTTTTGATTTTTTTTCTCATGTTGTACTTGGAACCCTAACTTTTTCTTATGAAATCTTAGCATCTTCTGATGCAAACATATCTTTATCTCCAAACGTCAGTGTGAAAAGCCTCAAACAAATTTAGAGATTACTGAGATTATGTCAAGGAAAACTTCGACGTATTCCTGAAACTCTAGCTCCATGTATCAAAAGCTGATATCATATAAGGACAAATGCTAATGCTATATAAATCCTTCATATAAAATATGGAGAAAATAAAATATTCCAATTCTAGCACCTAAACCCTGAACATAGAGGGAGACTATAAAATGCAGATCTAAAGTGGCTGAATTAACCCTGCAAACGTACTCACCATCAGAATATAGATTCAAAGAGATTTTGTCCATTTTGTTCTTACTCTGTTCCCATCTTCTAGCACTGTGTCTAATATAGCATAGGCTCTCAGAAAACATTTACGGAATGAATGAATAAAATGATAAATGGATGAACAAAAGGCAATTAAGAAGAACATGGAATAAAGAGCAGTGGGGAAAGCTAGGATAAGTAGCACACTCCAAGTAGCTCTTTCACGGACCTCCACTTAAAGCCCCTCCAGCAATTAATGCAATTAATGGTGATGATGGTACTAATGGAGGTGGTAGTAGCGGTGGCATAGTAGTGGTACATAGATGGTAGAGCATCCCTTTTCTTCCCAACCCTGTCCCTTCACTGCCTGGAAAGCTAGAGAGATACAGAGAATGTATAGATAGTTAAGATGCTCGACAAGGTAAAGATGATCTTTATCAACTCCTGGAAAAACTATAAAATCAAATACTATTTCAAACAAGAGGGATATTAAGGCTCAGGTGCATGCTTATTTACATTATCCATGTGCACAATATATTTGCATTTTTGTAAATTTATTTATAGATGAATTAAATAAGGACACATATTAATCACATTTTTATTTTAAAGAATGAAAAGTAGTATAATTTCATGTGCAATTTGTAAAGAAATGATAGGGCGGAGCATGGTGGCCTCTGGAGTTGGACAGTGCCCAGCCTGGGCATCCTTCTATGGTGGTCCTATTTTGTTGGTACGTTTCCATTCACTATAGCATAACAGTGTCTCCTTATCTTCCCTCTTAGGTCATCTATGTGGAAACGAAGTCTAAATTGCATTTCTTTGACAGTAGGGAAATACCGTACTATACAGGGCAATGCATGTAGTTTTTCCCCTGTTGCTGTCTCCAACTCCCACCAAACACACCATACCACATACACAGATGTGCATATACAATCAGTCTTATACAACAGCACTTCCAGCTGAGACAAAAAAAGACCCAAGATCCAACCAGAAAGGATTATGCATACTCACTGAGGAACATTAGCTGAGTGTATAATTAAGTAAATGGAAACCATGGATGAAAGTTTTCTAAATTATCTAGTGATGCCTTGAATGAATTGCTGTAAGAACTATCTGAAAATCACTAGCAAATATCTACTGGTGAACATAAAACTTGGAATGTATTCTATAGCTTTTTAGAAGCACAACCAGGATTTCACACAGCATGAATATTAATGCACCTGCTTATTATCTCCAATGATAGCCTGCACTGCTTTCATGATGTATTGCACCTTATTGCTGGATCCCTACTGATTTACAATGAGTCATAGACTGTTTTATTATTAAGTAAGGAAATTGAGCATGTCTCAGAACATTCAGAAAAGATACCTGAATACAGAAATATACACAATCAAAAAGTACTTTCCTAAGCAAAGTCTGCAGAGTTTCAAATAGTGTGTTAACAAGTGCAAAATAAATACGATGTGCCCCAGTACAATTTGCTTTCTACCACATTGAATTATAATTTAGAATGAATGGAAAGAATAAGAGTTATCACTGATTTTGCTGGGCAAAAAGCCAGTAGTAAAATATTTACACCATCTTCTGACGCGCCATTCCTTATGAGTGGCTAAATTATGAAATGACAGTAGCCCAATATTACATGATTGAGCATTTATTTTTGTTTTTCTGCTTGAGAGAATGAGTAGCTTTCATATTCATATCTTTTCTGTTTTGTTAACATAGTGATTGTTACTAGGTAAATTAATTATACAAAATATAATATGATGGCTTTGTGAAAAATAAAGGATATTTTTAGAAATGTGATTGTGAGAACCATTATTCACTGATGGCCCTTGGAACACAGAGAAAGCAAACATCTCCTCAAAGAGAAAGTCCATCTCATTTTAAGGATCCCAGCATTCCAGTTTCCTGAATGAAATGCCTAATACACAGTAACGCTAATGAGAGAGGCAAAGGAGTTGGCTCAGTCTCCAAGGCCCAGACTACAGTGTAGTCTGCCATATTGCTTGTATAATATCATTTATCAAAATTTCAACTAACTCTATAAAGGTGACAAATTCAAAGCTACAGGCCGGTGGGGTGAAAAGTTCAATTGGGTTGGCCTTCCTACTGTGAGTAAATAGTAAGTCCAAGAAAATCATTCATCTGACATAGACAAAATTTTCAGAATTTGAGAGATTACAAAGTAAGGCAACCACCAAGTAACATGATTTATCAGTGAAAGCAAGCATTATTTCTATGTTCCACTGTTGCCTGAAGGCAGATATAATTATAACACTATAGACATGATAGCAAGCTTAGAAATTTGAAAGCAAAACTTAAATGTATATCTTCGCAATAAGAAATCTTACTTATCAGTATTTACTGCCTAAAAATAAAACCAAATATTTACATTTCATATGCAAGTAAAATGTTGGTTTTAGGGCATATTTTAAAAATTAAGCATAGTAAGTGTGCTTTAATTAAGCTTTTCTGTTGTTCTGTTAATACATAAGATGTAGCTACAAATTTAAGACTTTCATTGAAAGTCTTAAAATTTTTACATATATCAAAGGGCATATATAACATATAAATAACACATAAATAATAAAAATAAATAGTAGAGCATGTTTCCACTACCTGCCTTAAAAAATACAACAAAATCAAAGGTCTTTAAGCCCTCTGTGTACTTGTCTCCAGTCAAATTAGCCTGTCTGCCTCCCCAGTTCTAAATCCTGTATTTATAATTCCCATTTCCACGTTTTTATTTGTGTTTTTACTCCATCTGGATGTAACCATAAACATAAGAAAATATTGCTTAGTTTTATATATAGATAATATATTAATAATTAAACAATAATACAGTATGATTTACCAACATCTGGCTTTTTTTTTGCTCAACGTTATTTTTCTGAGCTTCATTTAGAATGAAGAATATAGTTATATCTTTTATCTCCATTCTATCTCTATTGATAATTTCTTTCTCATTTTTATATTGTTTATTTTGAGCTTTTCCCTTTACCCTTGATCAATCTCATGAAGGTTTGAATATTTTAATCCTCTCTATAGTACCTTTATTTTTATTATATTAATTTCTGCTCTTAACTTTATTTCCTTACGTCCATTTTTTAGCATATGGAAGATATTCTCCTGGCCTCCATTGTTGCTAGGTAGAAATCATCTATCATTTCTTTACAAATTGCCTTGTACTCTTGTTAGGTTTAAGGTTATTTTTTTCTTTTAATGATATGTAGTTTTACTTTCATCTGTCTAGGTATGGGATTTTTTTCTTGTTTTGAATTTATTGTGATTTTGGAAGATGAAGATTCATGCATTTTGATCGTTAGGGAAAATTCTAAGTCTTCTCCTTTGCCCCTCCAAATTTGCTAATCTCCTATCCTCTTTATTTTCACTTTTTGAACTTCAATTAGATGCACATTAGAACTCACTTCATGTCTCTTACTTTCTTTTAGATATTTCTATTTCTTTGTACATCATTTGGGAAAAATATATTTCAGATGTATTTTATACTTTACTAATTATCTTTGTCTATTATGCTCTTTCACCCAATGACTAAAATTTTCATTTCAATCATTATATATTTTTATTCCTAAAAGTTCTATTTGGGTCATTTTCAAATGACCCAGTCTTTCATTCTTCACTTACATTTTCAATTCCCTCTTTATTTTTTTTAATTTATTTTGAAAATGTTTTATGTTCTACATAAATAACTCTAAAAACTGATATCTTTGTGGATCTAATTCTGCTGTTGTATTTACTGCTATTAGTCAAGATATTTGTTTCCTTATATGCTTTTTAATTTTTGATTATTCAGTCAAGTTTATTGGCATTTTATGTGGAGGCATTTTAAGAACTGATTTGCTAATGTGTTCCTCTACAGAGAATTTATGCTTGGTTCTCTGAAGAAGAAAACATCTACCCTGGTATCACCTTAAAATAAATTCTTAGTGTAGAGTTTTTTAAAACCTGCAGGTGGTGAGAATTTAGGCCATCCGCCCACTTGAGGAATAGCTTATGGTTACTGACTTCTCAGAGGAGACTTCATTTTCTTTCCTCTCCAGAACCCATAAGACGGCCAAGTTTCTAATGTGCCTCCCTATTTGGAGCAATTTTTTCCTAGCAACAGCCTCACCGAGAGTATAGCTTTTCAGGGTTCCTGGCTTTATGTTGACTGTTCCTAATTGACGACATATCTTATCTGGGCCCTCGGTTTTGTCTCCTCTCCCTCACATAAGCATAAAAAAAGAGCTTCAAGTCACTGACAATCAGTAGATATCCTTAGACCAGTCACTGTCCCTTTCCTCACCTATCTGGGTTTGAGTCACGTTTTATTTTTGATCTCAAAGGACATCCTTTACTTTCCTTAAAAGAAAAAAAAGACTATGGTTTTGAAAAGATTGTACTTTTTATTATGTTTGTTTGCTTTTAAAAATTATTTATATCTTCAAGGTGTTTTTTTATTTCGAGGTGGTGGCTGTTGTTGCTTTCCCCTGGCATCTAGTTCACCATATTTCCAACAACAATTCAATTCTCCACATCTTTTCTATCACTCTAGGTATAGAACCTTCTATACCTCTAGCAAGGTATAGAACCCGATATTTTAACAAAGAATTCAAGTTTTCATCACTAATCCTAGAAAGTCATAATGTCTAGAGAGAATTGATTCTAGAAAGAATAATGATATTCAATAATTTTCAAAGTAGCATAGCCAAATAAACCATAGATTCTCTGTTTTGTCTTTAAGTCTATAAGCACAGAAGCTGTTTACACTTGAGAAATGCTTCTCCTCCCCACACTTACCTCCATTCTATCTTTAATTAATCTGAAGCAGAGAAAAGGCTAATCAAGTATTACTTCATATCTCTGGGAGCTTAACATATGTTTATTGACAACAAATAAACATGCATTTTCTCCACAACCTAGGTGTTACAATGCTCCTGGTTTTATAGAACAAAAAACATGCAGCTTGGAAGGAACTGATAACTGGTCCAAGGTCACAGTGTGTCAGAGCCAGGATGCAGGCATGCCCAACTCCAAAGTCCAAGTTCTTAACTAATGTACTATGTGTCTACTTCATTAATATTAATGATGTTTTACTCCAATGAATAATTTATCATCTATTTTTAGAATTTTTTGTATGAAAACATATTTCATTCACTTAATGCATTCAACCAGTACTTCACTTACATTAAATATACAACAATTTTCAAAGCACTCTTGAAAACATCAGCTATTATGTCCCCACAGCCACCTGGTGTTGGACAAGTTTGACAATCTTCATTTAACAAACAGAGAAGCAGACACAGAGAAGTTTCGTGGCTCGCACAGAGCAATTTACTACTGCAGCCAAACTAGACATTTTATTCTTAATCCTCTTCCCTCACTTACACTTGAATTTGAAAAATGACAATTCTCTTACGATAATAATGAAAACACTGGGAATTCAGTACGTCCTAAAAGACACGGCAGCCAGAGAAGGAAGCACAGGGCCAAGCTTGGGGTGCAGAAGACTTTGTGTGCTGTGTGTGGGCCAGCGACTCTGCTACTGAAGACTCTACCGCTGGAAAGGGAAGAGGTTGACATGTGATCACACTGCACCCTTTTCTCCCAAACCTACTTCCTACATTACTCTCCTCTAAGAGTGAGTATTTGTTATTTGAGGAAAGTTTATAAAAAATGAGGGTGATTGCTGTGTTAAATCTGAAAAATTAGGAAGAAATGTTTTAGAATCATAATCTAGTAGCAATCTTACCTATATTTTATGCTTAAAGCTGACTCTGATTATCAATAAAATGTGCATCTCTTGATTCTTATGTTCGATCATGGGATTTGGAAAATGTTTATATATTTGATAAGTATTTATTAAATATTTTCCGGTTTTAAAGGATTTTTGACCACCACACACTGATATATTCCTTTACTTATAAGAAAAAAAAAATTAGGTTGCTAGTTCTACTTAATTTAAAACAATGTTCAATTTACTAAATGCTCACTGAGCACTAACTGTGGCTCTCTACTGAGCACTGTGATAGTCCACTGACTTGCCTCAGGTTGGTCATCCTTATGATGGGGATGGTATGCCCTGCATCCCTCCCGGGATTGTTGTGTGGCCTTGTAATGGTTAATTTTATGTGTCAACTTGACTGGACTAAGGGATGCCTAAAGAGCGAATGAAACATTATTTATTAGTGTTTCTGTGAGGGTACTTCAGAAGAGATAAACATTTGAATTGGTGAACTGAGTAAAGCAGATTGCCTTAGGATTGGGGGGCATCCTTTAATCTGTGGAGGTCCTGAATAGAACAGAAAGACAGAGGAAGGGCAAATTTGCTCTTTTTGCTTGAGCTGGAATATCCATATTCTCCTGTCCTTGGACATGAGAACTTCTGCTTTTCAGGCCTGTGCACTTGAAATGGTATTTACACCATTGTCCTGCCCCCATTTTCAGGCTTTCAGACTCAGACTCAAACCAGTGACCATCCTTTCCCCCTATCCACACAGTTCTTAGGTCTTTGGAATCAGACTAAATTATACCATAGCTTTCCCGGTTCTCTAGTTTGTAGACAATGGATTATAGGACTTCTCAGCCTCCATAATAGTGTGAGCCAATTCCTAGAATAAATAACCTCTTATATATATCTCTATATACATCCTATTGGTTCTGTTTCTCTGGTGAACCCTGACTAATACAGGCCAGAGGAGGATACTATTTCCAATAGTCCAATATGTAGAGTTACTATTATACAAGGTGAGCATATTGGAATCCCAGGCCTCAGTGAGTTTAGAACCTGCCAGTAGAATATACGCAAATCAGTTTGCTGTAGGACTGAACTAAATGTCAACAGAAGCCATTATGACAAGTCTACCATGTCTTACCCAAAAGTTATTAGGACAGATATATTTTGGGATTAGAATTCAGATTCTAGATGGGCAGCATGGTAAACATACGATTTATCAAGTATACCTCCATAATAAAATATATTCTTGCTTCTGTAACAAAAAACATGACTCATCACACTTGGTATAAATAAAGAGCATGAAGAGCCTTGTGGTAGTCCAGATCTGGTGTTGCGAAAAACTGAATGAGGGCAGGGCAGATTTTGCCATTGAGTGAATTGGTATGAAATTTTTCTCTCTTTGTTTTCAAAGATTTTGAGATTTCAGAATTGTGAATAAAGAGTTGTAAATCCGAGGAGTGTTTAACTACATAATTCAACCATGTAATTACTTATCTCTTTCTTATTCCATATAGTCCCTTCATTTATCTAGATATTTTTCTAGACATTTGTCTAGACTCTAGATAAAGGGATTCTCTTTCTGTAGTGATTAGAAGCCAGCAATGGGTTCTAATTTAGCACCTGAATAATGTTCCCATGACACAGCTGCTAATCATCACTCCCGGGTATTGGGATCCCATTTATCCAAAGTAGAACTCGGGGCTTGGTATTTTCCCCAAAGTTCTACAAATGATTTGTTACACATCTTTCATTGAGATCCATGATTTAAAGTGATAATATTTTTTCAATAAGAATATTTCATGTAAAAGTAACAACCACTCCCCAAATCCAAAGTTGCTTTTTCCAAAATCTTAGAGTTTTGGATGCTACATTTTTAAACTATTAGGGTTTCATGAAAGTGAGCTGCACATTTTATTAAATTCTCTGAGTGGCCATTTTCATTGTTATTACTTTCCCTAGATGTACGTTTCTATAGTTTCACTGTGTGCACAGCTGATATGGCTGAATTCTTGGTCTACAGTTGGTCCTGTGTGCCATACATGTTTGCTTAGTTGAGCAATTTAATCAGCTTTCAGCATAAGCCCTGTGAACCTTCTATTAAAAAAAGTAATGCCTGATGCTCTTCACTAAAAACAGGTAGCCCCATGCATTGCTGGTGGAAATGTAAACTGATACAGCCACTATAGAAAACAGTATGGAGGTCTCACAAAAAATTAAGAATAGAATTATAATATGACCAAGCAATCCCTCTTCTGGGTATTTATCCCCCAAATTTGAAAATATTTATCCATAAAGATATATGTACCACTATGTTCACTGCAGCATGATTCATGGTGACCAAGACATAGAAATAGCTAAAGTGTTCTTCAATAGGTGATTAGATAAGGAATATGTGGTACATATATACAATGGAATATTATTCAGCCATTAGAAAAGATGAAATATTGCCATTTGCAACAACATGGATGGATCTTGAGATTATTGTGCTAAGCAAAATAAGTCCGACAGAAAAAGTTGAGACCCATATGATTTCACTTATATGAGGGATATAAAACTGAAAGCAACAAACAAAAAGAGAAACAAACAAACAAAAAAACCCATAGACACAGACAACAGTTTAGTGGTTACCAGGGGGCAAGGGGGGAAGGGGGAGAGACAGATAAGAATAAAAGGGGTCAAATATATGGTGATGGAAGGAGATTTGATTTTGAGTGGTGAAAACACAATGCAATATACAGATGATGTATTATTGAGCTGTACACTTGAAACTTATATAATTTTATCAACCAATGTCACCCCAATAAATTTAATTTTAAAAAAATTTAAAAAACAAGTAACCCCAGAATTTTATGTTTTCAGCCATCTTATCTAGCACATAATTTCCAAGAATATAGAAGCAATAATTTAAACTCTGGATTTTTATTTATAAAATAAATCTAATTTTTCTAAAATCACTTCTGGATGCAGATAAGTTAATTTTAACAACATTTCTAAGTTTGTACAAAACGGAAAGCAGTAAGAACAAGGAGGCTTGTCACTGAAGTTTACTGGTCTCCTCTATTTATCCACTGACCTCTAAAGACAAGAGTCAAGGAGTAATTGGTCAAGCCTGATGAGGAGTTCCTTGCCCTCTGGTCCCCAGGACTGGCATAGTTACCGCTGAGTGATCATCTGCCATGATCATCTGCCAATACTCCCAGATTCTCTTTACCAAGTCAAGAGGGTCCTTGAATCAGTTAAGCAATAAGATGGCATAAGAGTGAATCTGGGACCAGAAAAACAATAAGGAAAGATAATTCAGGATTAGCAGCAAAGAATAAGCAGAAAAGCAAAGTCAAAGACAACCAAAGTCATTGAAAGAGAAAACAGAACTGCAGGCCTAAAAAAGGAGCCCAAATCAGGAATAAGAAAAATCAGACATGGAGATATAAGTACATGATCTTTAAGGCCTGGCTATATGCCTTCCTGCCTCATAATGTGTCTCCAACCATTTACTCAATTGCATAGCCCCCTTTCAAATATGTGCTGGAAGAGGCTCTATGTGCATCTTCTCTCCCTATATACCAGGTTGGATACTTTTACTCCATCTCTTAAGCCATTCTCAGATTCACATAAACGATTTAATTTTATCAGCTGCCTCTTGAAATAAAAGTTAGCTATATTGATTCTTCCTTAGGCCCAGTGAATAGACCAATCGATACTAAGTAAATCATTGGTTAGAGCTCCATATGAGTCAGGATCTTAAAGAGGGTCTCTCTGCATAATACTTGTATACTATACCCCTTGCATGAAGCAGCCAACCCCCCTAAAGATGTCGATGGTCAAATAAGGGCAACAGATTAAGTCTAGGAAGGTTGTATATATCTAAGAAATTGTTCATTTCTTTCAGGTCTTTGAATTTGATGGTGTATAATCTTTCATAGTCTTCTTGTACGATCCTTTGTATTTCAGTGTTATCTGTCATAACTTCTAATTTCTGATCATTTATTTGTGTCCTTTCTTCTTTTTCCCTTATACGCTGCTGGCGGGAATGTAAATTGGTACAAGCACTATGGAAAAGAGTATGGAGGTTCCTCAAAAAATTAAGAATAAAATTATAATATGACCCAGCAATCCCTCTTCTGGGTATTTACCCCAAAACACTTGAAAACATTTATCCACAAAGATATGTGCATCCCGATGTTCATAGCAGCATTATTCACGATGAGCAAGACACAACTGCTGGCGGGAATGTAAATTGGTATAAGCACTATGGAAAAGAGTGTGGAGGTTCCTCAAAAAATTAAGAATAAAATTATAATATGACCCAGCAATCCCTCTTCTGGGTATTTACCCCAAAACACTTGAAAACATTTATCCACAAAGATATGTGCATCCCGATGTTCATAGCAGCATTATTCACGATGAGCAAGACACAGAAACAACTGAAGTACCCTTCAATAGCTGATTAGATAAAGAATATGTGGTACATATATACAATGGAATATTACTCAGCCATAAGAAAAGATGAAATACTGCCACTTGAGACAACGTAATGGACCTTCAGAATATCATGCTAAGTAAGATAAGTCGGATGGAAAAAGTCAAGAACCATATGATTTCACTCATACGTGGGATATAAAACTGACAGCAACAAACGAACATGACAAACAGAGAATCGTGAACACGGACAGTGGATTAGTGGTTACCAGAGGGTAAAAGGGGTGGGAGGGAGGTAGATAGGAGTAAAGGGGGTCAAATATTTGGTGACAGAAAGAAATCTAATTTAATTTAACTTTGGGTGGTGAACACACAATAAATATACAAATGACTGAATTGTACACGTGAAACCTATATGATGATTTTATTAGCCGATGTCACCTCAATAATTTTAATAAAAAATTAAATTAAAATTTTAAAAATGAAGGGTAGCAGTGCTTTGCCTGAGAAGCTGCCCACTTCTTTGTTTAATTCTATTTATGACTCAAGACCTAGCACAAATGCAACAAACCTATTTTCCTCATTAGACTATGTGTTCCTCCAGGTTAGAGATTCTATTGTATCTAATCCGAAATGCCCCACACTTTCTTTGGAACGTAGTATTAATTCAAAAAACCATTAATGAGTGCCAAGCATTACAAACATATGGCCCTTATTCTCCAGGGACTATCGAATATTTGATAAATGATTAAATCGACAAATGAATATCAGGCTAACAAGATTAGTTCTAAAGGGCATAATATGAGAAACTACACATAGTCAAAACTATTTTTATAGGAGAAAAAAAACTACTCATATAGGATATGACATAAAATAATATACTTTTAAAAAATAGAAAAATTAAAATTCTGCTTTGACAAATGTAGAGATCAAAAGAACACATGAAAATATTAACAATCACGAGGCCCTTTTCTTCCTATTTACCTCTGTTCACCTGGATTAGACTCATATGGGGGAAATAAGTATGCAAATATGAAAGTCTGGCTACAATTAAAAAGCACATATATATTAAATAGTCTTAATAAGCTTCCCTAGTGAGAGTCCATCTGTACAAGAAACTGATATGTACTAGAAAACTTGACTGCTTTGAAAATTAAATAAGGAGGGTGCCTAAATATGAAAGTACTGCTGGTTTATTTTAAGATGATTTTATGCATTCTTCCAGGTTCTTGCACTATTCAAATCACTTTCAAGGAGTAGGCATTCTTAAAGCTAGGGTGACTCCTTCAGTCCACTGGAGAACTATGACCAAGCTGTAGTCTCATGAACTGTAATTTTAATGTGTTTCCAAAAGTATTGGGAACACTCACACAGAGTAACTATGCCATTATTATTATTTAATATTTTTTATACATTTATAACTTTTGTTTCTTTTGGCTTTCTTCCGTGAAATCGTTATAAAGTGAAGGATGCTAAGGCAGCCCTTCTATCAGGGACTATAAAATGAGTCTTCCTAGATATGCAACAGTTAATCAAAATTATGTTAAACTCAGCAGACTTCTGAATATTACTAGATTTTTTTAAACATATGTTCCTTACAAAAATAGGCTATTATGATAGTAAATTATTCTCATTTTCACCTACCCCGTTTCATAGGAAAACTGGGTAAGTGTGACACAACATATGGGGATGTTTGGCGGTAAGCAAACATCATCCCTCCTTCTCTGTGTCTTTCCCCAAGGATTTAACAGCTCTGAGAGAATTTGCAAAGTTGGCTATCAATTAAACAAACAAGATGTAAAGTGAAGGATACTGTTCTCTCTAGACTAACTTTTCTTGGTTTGCCAATCCTAGGTCTCTGGAAGATAAAATGTTCTGATCGCTTTCATTGAGGCATAGGGTTTGGTGGGAAGGCAAGTCAACAGGGGTTCCTTGACTCAGCAGTCGGTGTCGGTATTGGAAGGGTGAGGACTTCCCATAATATCTGCAAGAACAGATGTCAAAACCCTAACCACACCTCATTATCACGACTCCCAAAGGCCCTTTTCACAAAAGTGGAGGTTTTGGCAAGGATTCTAATCAAATCATCTGCTGATCATTCTGCATTCTGCCTGCTAAAATGCCCCTAGGAGCTTCTGTCTCCTTTTTTTTTTTTTCCCTTGGTCTCAGATTGCTGCAGAACAGTCTGGTGACCTGTTTTAAAAGTGCAGCTTTGTGTTAGAATGGGTAGTAGGTGGCATGTGAGTGAAGGCACGAATAATAATAACAATATAAGAAAGTAAGAGCTTATGTGTATATATATATTAGGTAGCTCTGAAAATGAGCAAGCGATCTAATGAACTGCTTTATCTCCAATATTAACCTGATTCTTTTTTGCTATGCATTATGTTAAACAGTGGGCAAACTATTAAACAAGCAACTCCAAATCCATGATTTCATAGAGCAACCCTCTCCCTGATTCAGGGAATAAAGAGCAAGGAAGTCAGTGTGCCACTTATAGCACATGATGAAATACAATATAAAATACATGTATCATGTAAAGTAGAAATAATTTTGCCAACTAGTAATATAGGACTAAGTTAGATGTATACAATAGAAACTCAAAATCATAAACATAAACTCATGAAAAAATACTTTTTTAAAGCACCTGTGCCTTTTACTGTTTTAAAATGGTTAATAATGTATTTTTCTCTTGAGTTTTATGAACTAGCTCTTTCTAGAAGATAAGCAAGAGATAAAAAGTCCAAAACATAATTTGTAAAATCAAACTAAAAAGCAGAAAATTTTACTTCCTGTACCCTTCGGTAAAATTGGCAAAAATAATCATTACCCAATTTTTCTAATTGAACATATGGTTCAGTTCATCGATTACAGCCTGAAAACCATTGTTCACTCAATCATTGTTTCAGCAATCATGTTTTTCATGACCACAAGTGTCAGGCACTGTACATGCAAAGTTAAACAAGATATAAACCCTTATCAAAAGATTTATTTAAGCCCCTTTTAAGAGGAACATAGAGAAGTAAATCAATAATTACTAGTGTATAAGTTCAATGATAAAAGTATGCACAGGTTACTAAGGCAGCACAGAGAAAGAGCATCTAAACCATACCGAATCATGTCAGGAAAAGCTTCCTGAAGAAGGTGACACAGTTATTTCAAGGGATGAGTAAGGGTTACTTTGAAGAAAAGGAAGAGCATTTTAGACAGAGAGAGGAATATAGGCAATAGTTTGGGTGGCTGGCATAGGAAGCTGTGTTTCAATCTGATTGAGACTGCACTGGTTTTTTATTATTGGCTGTAACAAATTAACACAAATTTAGTGGCTTAAAACAATGCCGTTACTAGCTCACAGTTGTGTAATCAGAAAATGAGGCACAGTCTCGCTTTGCTGGTTTTCTAGAATCTGTTTCCAAGCTCATCTGGTTGTCAGCAGAACTCAGTTACCTGCAGTTGTAGGACTTAGGTCTCCGTTTCCTCGTAAGTTGTAGTCTGGGAGTCATTCTCAGCTTCTAGAGGCCACCTGCTTTCCTTGACCCACTTCCTCCATCTTCGAAGTGAGTAATAGTGGGCCGAGTCCTTCTCATGCTTTGAATCTCTCTGAGCTCCTCTTCTGCTTCGTCTCTCCAGTTGAGGCTCCCTGATTTACCCTTCTGCTTTCTTATGCTGCTTTTAAAGGCTCATGTGATTATGTTGGGGCCATGAAGATAATCTAAGATAAACTCTATTCTAAGGTCAGATGATTAGTAATCTTAGTTCCATCTGTAAAGTCCCTTCAAACAGTACCTCAGTTAGTGTTTGATTGAGTGACCAAGGGTTAAGGGATCTTGGGGGAGCACTTTTAGAATTCCACCTATTGCAGGGATGTGTGCTTTAGGTCTTGAGATTGGGAAGGTCTTGCTGAGTGTGAAGGAAATAGCCAGGCAATGAATAAATGAAAAAGGAGGGGAATTCTGTCAAATGGGGCTATTAGCCATCAGCTCCCTCACTTCCTCTGTGCCAACACCAAGGCCAAACATATGAGCCTCACTTCTCCTCGTCTTCTCTCAACGTACTATTCAGTTGCATGTTAATCCTTTGTGACTTTTTTCCTTATCTGGCATGTCTTTGATCCTAGTTTTTAATCCATCTTAACTTGCACAAAACCATTCTGTGTGTTCTCTAGACCTGGGAAACTTATTGTAGGTCTCTAAATTAAGTTCTCCCAACCCCTTAGCAAAGGCCAAAACATAGCACTCTCTAGGACTGTTTAGTTAATATTTACATCGAAATGGTGATAATTTGGGGGGTGTCAGGAACTAAACAAAAACATGTTGTGCACATGCCTTTAGAATAGCTCAATGCTTTACAATTAATTATGCTCAGCTTCATGTCACCTAAAAATATAAGTATCCTCAATTAGAAACTTATGTGCAAAGTAACTAAGTATGCAAAATTAAAAGAGCAATAAGCTCTCTAAGACTGCACCGCAGAGTACTGTGGCACATGCAATAATAATTATACAGACACAGATCCAATAATAGAGAATGCCTGAAAGAACAATGATCTATTTATATACTTACCAAATAATGTAATGTAGCCATTGTAATAATTCTCCTATATGATTGAGAAAAATATTAGAAATACACCAAAATTTAAACTGTTATTATCCCTGAGGGTTATTGGCAATGTTTTGCTTTTCCTTTATACATATTTGAGTATTCTAAATCCTATGAATGTGTATATATATATATATATATATATATATATACACACAAAGCAATTGATGGTTATAATCATCTGCCCCACTATGAATGTATATATATATATATATATATATATATATATACACACAAAGCAATTGATGGTTATAAACAGTTATAATGATGTCCATGGGAGTATTTTAATATTCTAAAATGTGAAAAAAAATAAAGGTATATACTAAGATAAGGCAACTAATAGGTCTATAAAGTTATTTTAAATTAACAATTTAAATTTAAAAGATTTTTGTTTAACTATACATCAAAGAAGTTCTGTGTATAAGATTACATGCCACTGGCCAAGTCATCATACTTTTGTCAATCAGTACAACTAGGCTATGAGATACCTTCAATCACTTGCTGAAATTTAAGACAACTCTAAGCATGTTAGGAGGTGTATGCCTGAATTATCTATGACATTCTTTTCTGTTTTTTCATAATAATTTTATGATGCCTCAAAATCTTTTAGTATATAGAAAGGATGTGGTGAAATTTCAGGCAGGTCTTTTGCCATAGCTGCTGACAGAATCTTACTGGACAAGATACAGGAGCATGAGCTGCATGTGGTTTAATGAAGGAATATCAGTAACAGTGATGGTGGTTACTGTGGCAGGGATGGTAAACTGTTCACCAGAAATGTGTGCTCTCGCTTACCAAGTATCAAGCTAACACTAAGGAAGTGGCCACCCAGAAAGGAACCACATTCTGAGCTCTCTTTGCAGCTAGGTGCGGTTATATGATTAGTTGTTCTCCCCAGTGAAATGTGAGTCTGAACAATTTTTTTACTTCTAGGTCATGATAGTTATAAAGAGGGTATGCCTTTTCCACCCTGTTTTTATATTTTTCTACCTAGATAAAGAAGACATGGAGATTTTAAAGGATGGATGAGTTCCCAGAAGAAATGAGCATGGGTCCCTGAATCACAACATGAAAGAAAGCCACCTGCCAACTAGAACAGCTCACAATGGACTACTATACAGCACTAGAATCCTGGGGTCATTTGTTATGGCAGCTAGTGTTTCATTAATAACACAATGATGAAGATAGCCAGTCCTAACTGAGTACTTACTATGTGCCAGGCATTATGCTAAACAATTAACATATTCAATTGCACTTAAAATGTTTCCTAGAATGTGAGAAGTAGATATGTTATTTCCTTTTCAAGGTAAGAAAACCATAAAGTTGAAGGATTGAATAATTTATGAAGAGTAATTAAAATATTATACCTTTTAAACTTTAGGTTAGGGAATCATGTCTAGGATCTCTGACTTTTCAACCCATGCTCTTAACTGCAGTGTGATATTTAAAGGTTTGAAATTGGTTGAATGACCTTATCCAAAGAGTTTGATTAATGAAATGATGCCCACCTAGAAGAAATGCTGAGGTTTAATATATCAATCAATGAATTGGATGATATAGTTCTGTGCTTCAAACCTGCAGGCGACAGGAAGCTGGCAAAGATAAGTACACTAAATGAGAGAAAAAGATCAGAGTATATATTAAAAGAATGGAGAAATGGCCTGGGTCTTACAAGTTAAAATTAAATAAGGTTAAATGTAAGTTTCTATCATCATAGCCAATAAACAAATTAGGTACAGAATGGGAGAGACATGACTTGGCATTACTTTATGTGACAAAGTTTAATTGTCAGTATATTCAACATGGATCAGTAAATTGATGTGATTATCAAAAACAAATGTAATGGTGGGCTAAATTAACGTTGGACGTAAAACATGAAAAGTGATAGTAAAGCTCTTTTCTGTGTTGGTCGCACCATACCTGGAGAAGGGATTCTGTCGTGGAATCCACATTTTAAGGAAAATATTGATAAAAAAGTAACTGAGATATTAAAGCATCTTGAAGTTAGGTCAACTGAGAAATGACTTACTTTACAGATACTTGTCCTGAGAAGAAAGTACGTAGGTGAATTATGTTATGTATCTTTAAATATATAATAGCTTGTCTTATGGAGGAGAAAGTTTTGATATGGCTGCAACAGTTGGAACAACAATCAAAAAACATAAGCTCAAGAGAAGTGATTTCAAGTCACTATAAGAAAAAACTTTCAAATGATCAGACTTGTCAAGAACTAGAATAGGCTTTCTTATAAGGTAATGAAATTTCCATCACTGGAAGCATCCAAGCCCATTCTAGACAATTTACTGGCAAAGTTATAGAGAACAATCAAACGATCATTGAAATTAATAAGATAATCATTACATTCTCTTTGAAAACTGAGAAACTATAATTAAATGAATGATTTGTAACTATATATTTTAATCAGTCTTCACTATATAGGTTGTGAAGATTGAATTATTAATAATTCTCCTGAGGCACAGCGTATTTATTGGGTGAGGCAAAGATCTAAGAAAGGAAGAAATGTGAGGTGTTTCAACCTGAGTATACCCAGTTCATCACCATTAATTAAGTGTAAAACGATTCGCTTCACTCTCTACCTGCGGAGGCCTGGCCACAGGCAAATGTAGAACACAAATAAGCTATAAATAAATAAATATTTCAATTACAATTCAGGTTTGTGATTATGTTTGCAAAAAGAGTAGGTTGTTTTTTCCTGCAAAGAAACTGTTCATTTTATACTGAGGCTTAAAAGACCTATAACAGAAAATCTTTTGTGTAAAGAAGAAAAGGAAGACGGATATTCAATAATATTTGCCCGGCTTTTTTTTTTTTTTTTTTTTTTATTTAGAAAAACTTACAGATGT
>NW_006439717.1:4664452-4699758 GCF_000325575.1 Pteropus alecto
CTAGCAAAGCTTGCAGATGTAGATACTTGACCACTTAGCCCAAAACAATCATATGTCTTTCTGTTCTAAAGCAATATTTTCCCTGAAATAATCTGTACTGCATTGTAAATAGAATACCCCTCAAGAAACCAGTAAGAAATAGTTCTGGGCTATTTGCTGGAGATGCTACTTGTATCTCTTTAATGCTTTGTAGCTTGATTTTTGTTAATTTGAGAAATGCAGCTAGGATAATGGTTTGTCAACATGAAGAACATGACTGCCTTAGGTATTTTACAAGTCACATATAACTTTGTTCCTTTCCTTCCTGAGCTAATCCTCTATGATACAGTACTGTCCTCAGTTGCTATTTTTTATATCCTACCTTGTCACTCTCTTCCTGTGTTTTATAAAATTCTTCGAGGACAGCATTTTAATTATCTTGACACCATTACATAGCATTCTCTTTATCATCAGCTGGCACTCCACAGTACTGGAGGCACATCATAATGCTGAGAATGAACTGGCCATAGTCAAGTGAATACCACCAGATTTTAATCCCCTTACAGGATTATTTTAAAAGGAAAAATACTTCTTAAACTAAAGTTTAAGAGCTGAAAACAAGCTCTCTGCCTAATGTCCCTTGGAGTCTAGGTTAAATTACTTGAATTCTCTTCCTTTCTCCCATATGTAAGGCAGAAAATTAGTCATTCTGCACAAATACATTTGAGAACCTAGTAAGTGCTAAACTCTAAAAGATGATAGATTAACAAATCATTATCTTCCTATTGAAAATTCCATAGTTTAATAGGGATCTCTAGGCATGAGATTACTAGTAAAAAAAAATAAAAGACATCCACACTAAAGCAATAATGAGATATCATTTATACATCTTAATAAATATGTATCAGTCATTCATTTATTTATTCATTCCATGGATATTTATTATCACCTACTATGTACCAAGCACTATTCCAGATGCTGAGAGTAGATAGCAAAGAAAAAAGGAGAAATAAAAAATAAAAACATCCCTGCAGAGATTAAATTCTACTACAAATAATAATATTTTTTTTCTAGTTAGCCTTAATTGATGCAAGCACTTTCATATACCAATGATGGAAGCAAAAATTAGTAATGTTTGAGAAGAAATTTTGAAATATGTATGAGATTAAGCTTTCTCTTTCTTAAAAAAAAAATCAAACAAACAAAAAACCTTCTTTAGCCCCATCTCTTCCTTGAGCTTCTAGCTTATCTCTCTTCTTTCATAAACTTCTTAAATAATCATGAACACTTGGCTGTTCCATATCTTCACCTCCTACTTAATCCAACTATCTCCAAGTCATTTCTATATCATAACTCTACTGTACAAACTTTATACATGTCACTAAAGACCATCTGTTTCAACCAAATCAACAATCTCTTTTCCAGTACTTTGCTTATATGACTTCTCGGCAGCATTTGTCACTGTTGGCTAGTCCGTCTTTTTAAAATTCTTTCCTTTGATTTATGATGCCATTCTTTTAATTTATTCCTAATTGTATTGTCAGTCTTTATTAATCTACCTTTTCCAGCCCTACTTCCTTTATCCAACAAAAAATAGTAGCATTCCTTGAGCCTTTATCCAAGGCCATCATGTTCAGCTCACCCTACACTCTATACTCAGGTAGGCTCACCAACTCTCATGATGTCCATAAGCATCTGTTGGCCACAGATGTCTGAATATGTACCTCCAACACTGTACTCTCACCTGTTACAGGCCTGCAGGTCTGGGCTGGTCTATCTCAACAGTTTTCTGACATTTACATCTAGGCATCTTCTAGCCATCTCAAACTCAACATCCTAACCTCCATCCCCACTCCCAATAAATTTCTCCTCCTCCAATGCTCCCTAGCTTAGTGAATGACATTAAAGTCTACCCAGTTTTACAAGCCAGAAACCTGCAGTCATCCTTGATTCCTCCCCATTCTCAACTCCCAACACTAGTTACCACAAAAATCTTGCCAATCCAACCTCCAAAATAACTCTCTAATACATTCCTTTCTCTCTGTCTCACCATAACTACCTTGGTATAAGCTCAATCTTCTTTGCCCTGAACTCCTAACTGATATCTCTGCATTGACTCCTCATCCTCTCTAAGATATTCTCCATTTCCCAGCCAAAGTTGTATGCAAATCTGCTTCAGTAGTTTCTTATATTCTTAGAAGGAGAACAGTTACCATGTCTTTAAAAAAAATTTTAAAACCCGGTCCTTCAATCTCTCCAAATGTATCTCCCCCTCACGCCTGCTGCTTCAGCCAAAATCATGTGACTTCAAGGTCCTTGTACTCCAAATCTTTCTCTTTGGATCTTCGAACATCCTGTGCCTTCTCCCCAAGATTCTGTGCTCTGCTGCCAACGCCGCTTTTTAACCTGCTGATGGACTTTCATTCTTCAGGTGATGACATGTTTTCAGAGGCCTTACTTTACTGCTCCAGTTTAAGCCAGGATTTTCAGATATGTGATAATCTTTTTAAATAAGTTCTGTACAATGTTTATCAAAAAGTTCATCAAAATCCTCAACATGTTTTATTATATTTGTTTTCCCTTCTAAATTGTAAACTCTATGAAGGTAAGAATCATATGTATCTTGTTTGAAAGTGTCCTCCAAGAAACGAACTCAGTACTAGTTATAAAATAGGTATTTAATACATTTTTGTTGAATGAATGAATGAATGAATGAATGAATATATTAGGATATTCAAAATTCTGGGCTAAGAAAATCCAAGATAAAGAAAAAATAGGCAAAAATTTCATTCCCAGTTATATATTAAAGCAAAAAAAAAAAGTAATCTAGTTAAAGTACAAAATTTAAGGAATAGTTAAGTGTATAAGAACAGAGGTTGGCAAACTTTTTCTGTTAAGGGTTAGATAGCAAATATTTTAAGATCTTTGGTCTATACAGTTCCTGTCACAACTTCTCAACTCTGCTGTTGTATCATAAAAGTAGCTATACGTAAAATGTAAACAAACAAGTGTGACTGTGTTCTAATAAAACTTTCTTTACAAAAACCAATAGTAGGCTAGACTTGGCCCATGGGCTATAGTTCTCTCTGACTCCTTTATTAAAGTATATACACATGATGGTACATTTGGCAATCTTTAAAAATATTTACAAAGTATATTCAATAACATGCTGGGATAATAATGTCAAGAAAATTCGCTCTGAAAATTCTAAACAGAGAATTACATTAATATGGCTAGAATATTTGCATGGAGAAAAGCCTGAAAAAAATAAGCCAAATGTTAAAGGCAGTTACCTGTGAGTCACCGATGTATGGAGAATTGTTTTTTCATTGAGTTTTTCTGAATTTTTTTAAAACATTAACCATTTCTTTTACATTTAGAAATAAATTTGAAATGCATCATTTTAATAATTAGGAAAAATAAGCATTAAAGATATTTAAATATAATTTACTCATAGATAACGAGAAGAAAATATGGGGAGGACAGTTATCTGATCTTTTGATAAAGGAAGACTTTCCATGCTCAAAATTTATGAAAGAAATTTCAATGCTAAAGACAAAAAAAATTATGTAAAATTTTATGAAAATAAATATTTAAAGGTTCCCACCCCCGAAAACTAGGATGTTTTGTGCAGAAAATATGACAGATGAAACATTAATCTGTTGTCCATATCAAGAACTTATAGGTAATAACAAGAAAAATTCTAATGTTCCAAGTTATCAGGGGATAAATGTCAAGCAATTTATGAAATTACACACATCTCCAAAATGTATGGAAAAATATACATTTTAACTCAAAAGAAGGCAACCAAACTAGATATCAGGGCAAATGGCCACCTAATTAAAAAAATCCATTGTAAAACCAATCCTAATCTATATCTTCAGCAAAATATGAAATTGTTATATTGATAAAACAGGAAAAAGCTACTTTGAAAAGAGAGAATTTGAGAACAAGAAAGATTCTGAAAATTACAAAAAAAAAAAAAAATTCTACCACATAGATACATGTGTAAAAGAAAAAAAAAAAAGTAGAGGCAGTGTTATGGGTTTAATTATGTCCTTCCAAAATATATGTTGAAGTCTTCTCCCCCAGTATCTTAGAACATAACATTATTTGGAAACAGGGGCTTTACAGATATAATTAGTTAAAACGTCTTACTGGAATAGAGTGGACCCTTAATCTAATATGACTGGTGTCCTTATAAGAAGAAGAGAGAGACACAAGAGAACTGCCATCTGAAGATAAAGAGACACACAGAGAAAAGTCAGCCATGTGAAGATGGAGGCTGAGAGGGAAATTATGTTACCACAAGCGAAAGAATGCCTGGAGCTACCAGAAGCTAGGAAGAGGCAAGAAAGGATCCTCCCCAGAGGCTAAAGAGGGAGCATAGTGTTGCCAACACCAAGACTTCAAAACTGTGAGAGAATAAATTTCTCTTCTTTTAAGCCTCCTATTTTGTGGTATATTGTCATGGCAGTCTTAGGAAATTAATAGTGGCCTGATGCTACCACTGCCAGCTACCAGCTTCTTTTACGCATCTCTGCCATGCCCACTATATCCCATCCACACTGGTCTTCCTTGGGTTCCCTGAATACACCAATCTTTTAGCTGTCTCAGGGCTTCGCACACACTATTCCCACTGCCTAGAACACTCTTCCCTCTACTCTCTCTCTGCTTGGCTCCTTCTCATACTTCTGCTCTCAACAAAAATGTTATTGTCTCAAGAGACTGCCTCTGACCATCCTCTTTAAGTTACTGTCCCCTGATATTCTCTATTATGGTGTTCAGTTTGCAAAATAGAGAATATTAGAGTTAGAGAGAGTCTAAGTTAAATAGGGTAATCAGAGATAGCCTGTGGAGAAGGTGATAAGTAGGCCCACTGAATGAAAATAAAATTTTTATTATGAAATTAAATACTATTGCTAAGAAGCAGAACTTGGAATAAATCAGACTTCATACTTTCTGATTTCAAAAAATTACTACAATACTACAATAATTAAAATAGTGTGGTGCTGGCATGTAGATCAAATAAAGAGAAACATATAGATTAGACTAGACTAGGAATGTCCAGAAATAAACCTTGCATCAAATGATTATCTACAAAGGTGCCAAGACCACACAGTAGGGTAGAGACAGTTTTTTCAACAAATGGTGCTGGTAAAACTAAATATCCACATGCAAAAGAATGAAGTGGACCCTTATCTTACACGATATACAAAGGTTATCTCAGAGTGGGTTAAAGAGCTAATCATATAAGAGCTAATACTTTTAGAGGAAAACGTAGGGGGAAAGCTTCATGACACTGCCAATGATTTCTTGGATATGACACTTACAGCTCAGGCAACAAAACAAATAGTTAAACTGGAGGTCATCAAAATTAAAAATTTGGTGCATCACGATACATTATCAACAATGAAAGACAACCCATGGAATGGGAGAAAATATTTATAAACCATATATCTGATAAATGGTTAATATCCAGAATATATAAAGAACTCCTACAAATCAACAACAGAAAACAACCTGATTAACAATGCTCAAAGGACTTAAATACATATTCCTTTAAAGAAGATATATATTAGGGAATGTAAATAACAACAATGAAATATCACTTCACATTCAAGAGGATGACTATACTTTTTAAAAAATAGAAAATAAGCATTGGCAAGAACGGAGCCCTTGTGCATTGCTGGTGGAAATGTAAAATGGTACCACCACTATAGAAAACAGTATGGCAGTTCCTCAAAAACTTAAACATGGAACTACCGTATGATCCAACGATTTTACTTCTGGGGAAGGAATTGAAAGCAGGGACTCAAATTGATATTTGTACACCAACATTTATAGCTTCATCATTCACAACAGCCAAGAGGTAGAAACAACCTAGATACCCAACAGTGGATGAATAGATAAACAAAATGTAGTGTGTATATAAATGCTCATCAGTGGAAGAACGACTAAACAAAATGTGGTACATATACACAATGGAATATTATTCAACCTTATAAAAAGAAGTTCTTGCAAATGTTATAGCACAAATGTACATTGAGAACATTATGCTTAGTGAAATTAGCCAGTCACAAAGACTGTATTGTTGTATGATTCTACTATATGAACTGCGTAGAGTAGTCAAATTTACAGAGACAGAAAGTAGAATGGTGTTTGCCAGGATCTGGGGAAGGAGCGAATAGAGATTTGTTATTTAATGGGTACAGAGTTTCAGTTTGGAAAGATGAAAAAATTGTATAGACTAATGTTGGTGATGTTTCCAAAAGAATGTAAATGACTAATCCAACTCAACTGACATTTAAAAGGGATTAAAACTCAAATTTTATGTTATGTATATTTTACAATAAAAAAATTTAAGTACATTTTTTTTGGTTGAAAGGTTCTAATTTGGGGAATTTTTATCAAGAAAATAGCATGAAAAATTTGAAAAAGCTTCATGCACAATATGCATGCTTATTTAGAATAGCACAACACTAGAAAGAGCCTGAACAATGAAAGAACAGTTAATTGAACTAAGTTGTGATCACACAGAATTATGATGTGGTCATTGAAAAGACTTTAATAACAATGAGTAAATGTTCATATTATTATGCTAAATGATGTAATTCAGCATATAACATTAAAATATAATAATAATGTACAAATGTATAAAATTTTTAAAAGAAAAATCAAACGTTAGCCACGGTTTTCTCACAGTGTAGGAATATAAGTGAATTTTTTCTTCCTTTTTTATTTTCCACTGCTTTAATAACACCCATATGCTTCTTATACAAATAAAATATTTTGGGGGGAAAAATAGTCACAGCAATAGGTTCTCCAAGGCAGCCATTAATCCTGCAGATTAAGGATTTTTATACTTGGTCTAACTGAATATAGGAACCTAGGAAAACAAGGAGAGTTTGGAGCTTTCAAGATGAGAGTAATTTTTCTTTTAGCTCTGATTGTGCTAGGCACCGAACTACATGCTAATATTATATGTACTATGACCTGTGTATGTAATGCAAACCTCAAAACTATTAGGTTCATTTTCTTTATTTTTCTAGATAAGAAATTAAGACTCAACAGGGCTACATAATTTGCTAAAGACTGGAAAGTGGCCAAGTTGAAACCAGAACTCCAATAATCTGATTGCACAGTTGATATATATTTTGTACACTGTACAATAATGCTAAAGCAAGAGGAGTGTGCCTAGGCATTCGAAAAATTTTATCATTTGGGGGGGGTGAGGATTTAATATGACAAATTCTATACATCTAACAGGGCTACAGTGCATTCCGTATTGTTATGCTCAAGGACAGTAAAACTACCTATAGAGATATTCACTATGGCATACAACAAATTAATCTCTAGCACAATGAAGTACATTTTACTGAATGTAATTTCAGATAAAAATATTCAGAAACAAATACTCTAGGAGCTATCCTACTGTATGGATCCTAAACTTCCAGGAAAGTCAAGTAGAAGATGTGAAAAGCCTGCAAGAGATGTGGCAACCTTTATAAGGAGAGTGTTCAGTCAACAAACATTTATGAAGCAAGTATAGTGGGCTAGATACAAATACTAGTATGGAACCAAAAATTAAAGGCTTAAAATTTTGACACACTCTGGTTATATTTTTTTAAGTTATTTCTCAATTTGATAGGAAGCCTTGTAAATTCAGGTAGGGAGGCTAATTTCAAAGAGAGTAATTAGATAATTCTGTGCTGAAATTGCTCTTATTTATTCGATAAGAAAGAAGATTTTGCAGAATGCTTAAATTTGTGTGAACATCAGAGTATGGCTAGAGGTCTAATAAATATAATCTTTTAACTGCAAGGCGGGTAGCAGCATGGCCACTTAAGTAGTAAAACATGCTTATTTTAGAAAATTTGATTTGTCCACTTAGAAACAGACCAGTCTTGTGTAATTCGCCCCCATAAAGATTGCGAACTTGCTACTGAACTGCAAGCATTTTCAATGTTTATGCTGGCTCTCTCCAAAGACTGTTTGTGTTAAGGAGATTCAAGTTGACTTTGGCATATCTTGGACATATTTTCGTATGTCCAAACAATGTGAAACTTCTTTTCTCCCATAAAAATTACTAGTAATAACCCCCCAGGTTCATTTTTGTAGATTTGCTTTTTTGTTTTTTTTGTTTTTTTTTTTTTTTTTTACTCAATTGAAGGTGTTAGTGCTCCTAACCACTTGGTTAAAATATAATATCCGGACCATAGTTTAAGCAACGGCTTTGATTTACATTCTGACCCCTTGGTGCTATCTCTTAAGTCTCTTTCATTCCAGGACCACTGGGAATGGAGAAAGCATCTTGCGCAGTCCCACCCTAGTTCCTGCCCCTAGGATCACTGGGAACCATTTCAACAAACCTGAGATCCCTCTCACCTGGGAAGGGAGAAAATAAAAGGTTGTTCTAATCTAGGGCTCAATGCTAAATGAAAACAAACCAGTACTTGAGAGAAAAAAAACTAGTTGACTTGACATACTATGATGAGTGGTTTCAATAATTCTAAAGGCCATTATAAGATTAGATATGTTTGCCTTAAAGCATAAAAAATAATTGGGATGCTACATAGAATGTTACCTTTTAGAGCTCCCATTTCTGAACACTGCCTAGTCAATGGCTGCAATCCAACAATGCTATTGAAATTAGTACATTTTGGTGATGCTCACCATTTCATTCAGGGAGGGAGCAGTGAAATAGTTTTTTCAATCATCTTTTGTTGGCGTAAGTAAAATAAGACCAGCTTTTCTCTTTTTATGTTCTACTACTATAAATTCTCATAAATAAAATTGGTAACTATCAAAAATCTTTATCATAGTGTTTTCAAAGGTGTTATACATTTACTTACCGCATCTAAGGCAAAGCATACAAAGATAAGAATTTATTTACTGACTTATTCTATTATATTTTTGTAATTTCAGAGAAAGACTATTTCAGAAAAGCAGACTTAGGTAAAGATAGAAATGGAAAATAAGAAATGTAGAGCTCATCCTGAAAAAAAATGTCATTTTAGAGCACTTTAAGCTCCCTGTGTCCCTAAATGTTATGTCATGGAATTACCTCGTGAACAAAAAGTATTAAGAATGTATGAAAACCCTTAGTGAACAATTTAAAAATGACATACTCACTGCTGAGGAATTTTTATCTTATTCCTTAAATGTGGCTGGTTAAAATGTAAACATTATGGATTCACTAAATTGTTCACTTTCTTCCAAAGAAGAATAAGTAAGCTTTGTAGCAAGCCACCTCTAAAGTTTTCCAGCTGATTTTTTCAAATGGCAACACCTTCTTCAAGACTCTACAACGGGCAGGTAAGTGAGCCAGAAGAGAGGGCTGTGGCTGGCCAGAAGGTATCTTTGGTCTGCTGGCTGGTGTTGCAGAAATTACCCATATGCATTTATTCAATGCTGCAATGCTGCCAAGCAGTCAAAACACACTGAGCATCAGTGAAGATTTCTCTAGGGCACAAAAGTCACTTGGAAAGGGTTAGTCTTTATTTTTTAATCTTTGGTTCAATAATTAATTTTTAAAATTTTTATTCAATTTATTTAAATCAAAACAAACCACCACAACAAAACTATTTTACCCATTTCTCTCACCCCCTTCCTCTAGTAACCACCAATCTGTTCTCTATAATTTTTTTTTTAATTCTTTATGTAAGAGAGATCATACGATACTTGTCTTTCTCTTTCTAATTTATTTCACTTAGCATAATGCCCTCAAGGTCTATCTGTGTTGTCGCAAATGGCAAGATCTCATTATTTTTTATAGCTGAATAATATACCATTGTATAAATATATACCACAATGTCTTTATCCATTCATCCATGGATGGGCCCTTTGGTTGTTTCATATCTTGGCTATTGTAAATAATGCTGCAATAAACGTAAGGGTGCATATATCTTTTCGAGTTACAGCAGGTCCTCAAATAACATTTCATTCAATGTTGTCTCATTATAATGTTGATGAAGAAAAAAAACTGATATTTTGGCCAGGGCCACCATCTGTGGAGTTTGCACATTCTCCTCCCATCTGTGCGGGTCTTCTCCGGATTCTCTAGTTTCCTCCCACATCCCAAAGATGTGCTCAGAAGGTGAATTGGCTGAACTGGAATAAGCAGGATGGAAAAGAATTCTTACTTGTTTTTATTACTCTTTCTCAAATGCATGTATAGCTCACATTTAGTTCAGTATTTAATATAGGAAGTGTTTGGGGCTCTTTATTTAGAAGCTTGGTGATTTTATTTTGTGACCAGAAATATGCCATAGGAACTTAACTTTTGTTTGTATAAATTAGCTTATGGTAAAATTAAAATTGATTTTGTTATAAGTTGTTTCGCTTAAAGTTGCAATTTCCAAAAACCTATCTATGACATTAGTAAGGACTTACTGTAGTGTTTTCATTTTCTTCAGATAAACACCCAGAAGTGCAATTGCTATAGCCTATGGTAGTTTTATTTTTAATTTTATGAAGAACCTCCATACTGTTTGCTATAGTGGCTGCATTGATTTACATTACAACCAACAGTGCACAAGGGTTCCCTTTTCCCCATATCCGACTAGCATTTGTTATTTCTTATCTTTTTGATAATAGTCATCCTAACAGCTGTGAGGTGATAGCTCATTGTGGTTTTGATTTGCATTTTCTTGATGATTACTGATGTTGAACAAAAACAATTAATTTTGAGGAAGGCAAGTATATAATACCCATGCAACTAAGTGCACATTAGGCTACCTTTATGAAACAGCAGCGAGATGACATCGGAGACATTTTCAATGGAACAGGTGCAAGGGCGACTGCATGAATAGTATTCATTTAATCTGATAACTATGTAACCTCAATTCATGTATTTATTCATTCAATCTTAATGCTACAATAAACAGATATATCTGGCAGGAAGAGAGGAAAAAAGTAGAGGATATAATAGCAACTTGTGAAAGCAAAAAGGTTTTAGCAACATAAGCTTCTGGACCAGGGCAGCCTAAACAGGCAGTTAATGGATATGATTTCTATCAGATCATGAGGAGCTAAGAGATAGGCTTTGTGACAAATGAGGGGGTATAGTTCTATCAGAAAAGATAAGAAGAGAGCTTTTTTTTTTTTGGTCCACACCATTCAGTTCAAAAGAAAAAAACATATCCTGGGACAGGGTGCCAACTGCCCCTTCTGGCGAGAATACAGATTGTTTCAATCAGAGGAATCTTGAGGAAGCAGGAAGAGTGGGGCAAAGAAGTAGCAGCCACTCCAAAGTTTGTATGAAGGCCTAAAGAAGGTCACTATATCAACTATTGTAGACGTGAATGGGCATTCGAAGGCCAGGGTGAACTACAAATGCTCTGTCCACTAGCAACAGTCAAAGTTATGGTTCTTTTCTTATGTCTCTGACTATTCACCCTGTTTTATTTTTAGTTATTTTTATATTTAGTTCTCTAAAATGTCCATGTTTTCTGGAGCTCCAATATAGCACACTCTTTTTCGTAGTCTTTCAACTCACTTTAGTGGTTTCAAATAATAGGCAAATTCTAATGATTCCCAAGTGACTGTCTAGAGCTCAGTTTCTATCTCCAAGTTTTGACTACACTCCTCTACCCTGATGTTCCATAGATGCCTCAAATCATCGTGTATAGCTAATCTCACCCACTCCCTCACCGCATAATTCTCAGCTTAATGAATTATGGTTCTGGGTGATAAAGATCTAATGCATCACCTGGGACAACTAGGCATTCAATAAAAATTAATAATTAATCTACGATCACCATAAATCGACATAAATAGGGAATAAATATAACAAACTGGACAGCAAACTGAAGGATGGACACTAAATAATACTACAGTAATAACAATAGCTAACATGTAATAAGTGCTTCCTTTGTGCCAAACATTTTTCTAAGTGCTCTGCCTGCATTTACTCATTTAATCCTTATGCTTATTGAATATTAACTACTAAGCACTGTGCTAGGGTGTGTCTCACACACAAAGGCATTTAGAAATGAAAGTATATACAATTCTATTGCTATAATATTATAATCCTTATAATATTTTAACATTCCTTTTAAGGATATGGGAGCAATAAAAATAACAATCACTAGCATTTATGATAGCCTACCTCAAGTTCCATGCTAAATGATTAAAAGAATGTAGGTATCAGCTCACTTTGCTAATATGGAAACTAAAGCCCAGGTCATATAATTATTAAGTAACAGAATTTAGATTTGAACCCAGCTCTAGGCAAATTCAACATTCTTTCCACTGTAAATTAAAAAGGTTAACTTATCTTTATCATTTTTTATTTATTAAGATACATAACAAACTTCAGAAACATTTTCATCAAAGTGCAACTGCAGTCACAAACTTCCAGTGATTAAGTTGTATTTATGTTAAATATTAAGTGGAGAAAAAAGTGTATTTTTGATGTAAAATTAATAAGGTGCTACTCACTGTCCATAATGAATCTCACTGCCCAAAGCTCATGAAACCTCTTGATTATAATCACTAATGCCTCTGTTTCTTCAACTGTAAAATGGGAATTGTAATAAGTATATCTAATAACATTGGGTCTAAATAAATCAATAGATTTAAAACATTTAGAAAAGACTCTAGCACATGGGCTGAATAAATTTTATCTTATTGCTGTTACTATCGCAGCTACAATAATTCTTTTCAAATCACCAATATGAATCAGAGCATTGACAGTAATTTCTTAAGCAGTGTAATAAAATCTAACATTATTAAATAGTTGTATTTCTGAAAAATTATGTTTAATTCAAATTTTAATAAAATACATTCTTAAAACAAATTTCATTGATGGATTATTTTGTACTATAACCATTTCCTTTTATCATTTTTATTTAATAAAAATTTCTAAAGGTAAGGGAGAAGTAGAGAAACCTGGATTTTTATATATTTTTTCTGTATGTAAATTACACAAATATGTATATATTTGTGTATATATATATCAAAAAATTCACTTAATACATGAGCAAAGTAATGTACGTGCTCAGTATAAAATGACACGATTAATTTGGCAATTTAGAATAGTTAAGAATGTTTACAAATGCAAGAGCCTTACTCCAGGGAGTGGCTTGGACATCTACGCATTCTAATTTATTTTTATCCTCGGAACACCTTCAGGAAATGTCATGTTGTTTCCAGGTTAGTGGCCGGGTCCTGCTAAGTCACAATCTGCCACTTCTCTCTCAGTTTTCCTTCAGCCAGGGTTTTTGTGTGTTCATCCGCCCTCTGATTTGAAACCAGGAACCTGGGTGGAGATGAGCATTACCCTAAATTGCCTACATTTGTTTCTGTGCCTTCTCTGTCATTTCCATATCAGCACTTTGTTTCTCACCAGGCATCTGGTAGCTCAGATTCTTTTTTTCAGTTACTTTTAATACCTCACGAACCATCCCAATTAAGTTAATTCTGTTGATGATATCAACAAAGTTACAAAGTAATTAATAATAATTTTGTCAGCATTTTTACATTTAATGGTATGTTTAAGAACAGTAAATGTCTCTATATTTTATGGTATCAAGTGCTAATCCGTAGGCATGCAGAAATTATATGCCTCACAGTTTGACACCAATCTTATTATTATCTGGTTGCACATTATATTCATGAATTTCAAGCATGAATGGGCAAAGCCTTCATTAAAAATTATGGACCCACAATTTAAGGGGAAAAATGCTAAGATCAAAAGTGAAGCTAGCATCTGGTAAGCTTTCAAAAGCACAGCTCTGCAATTGCTTCAGCCTGATTAACCATTCGCACCTTTGCATTTGTATTAGAAAACTAAACCATCTGCAGTGTTTTGTTGTTGTTGTTTTGCTTTTTTTTAAAAAAAAAAAAAAAAGAAAGAAAGAATTTTAAAGAGTAACTAATGTAATGGAACATTGCCCGCTGTTGTTTCTGAAGGTAAAGTGACCAAGAGTAGAGTCCAAACAAGCTAGCAAACAGTTTCTCAAAGGGAAGGAAAAGCAAAAGAGGCGTGGACTTTAGAGCAGTAACAAACACTATATATGAGAGAAACACTTAACGTTTTGAAGCTCTAACAAGTGCCAGCCTTCCACATACCACGGCTACAATATTTGGTGATTAACAATGATTGCCACTCACTGCCCCCACTGCTGAAATGTTATTCCAGGGCCTATACAATTCCCTCCAATCCTCTCTCCGGTAAATAATTTCCATTTACTCTCTCCATACTTCTAATCATCCCAATTACCATAGAATTTCTCCGCTGATCACTCCTCTCACCAGGGCTAGCCATCATACACAGGCATCACTCCAGTCACTTAGGCTGTTGCCATCTTGTATGATGCGAGCCTTGCTCCCCCTACTCCCCGCTCCAACATCCTTTTTCTCCACGTGCACATTCGCTACAATCTGTCAGCCAGCTGTACCACAGCAACAATGCCAAAGAGCAGGGAGGACACTGACAGCTATTGACAACATGGTCAGTAATTACTTTCCTATTGTGTAGAGTCTCTGTTAATTGACTTTTTCAGGACTTACTAATTTTTTTTAAAGTTTCCAAATGCAATAACATTTCTGAAGTTTATTATTTCCCATCTGCATTAAAATATTCTATACCCAACATTTAAAACTCAATAATACATGATTAATATTTTTAAGATCATGGCAACCAAAGATTAAATTTGAATTTGAATAAAAGAACTCAACCTCCCTTTAAAATCTTCTCTTAGGTAGAGAGAATGCTAATATAATTTTATGTGGAGTCTTGTCAAGTGCATTCAAGAAATGTCAAACTATATTTTTAGCCATGGAGTTTGTTTAATCCCATAAGACTCTATCTCGCCTTTATGTTGACAAATGAACAGGACTGAAATATCAGGGATCTGAGCTGCTGTCAAGATCCACTTCACATCAAAAGTTGTTGTTCTTATGCAGCTGTTTTCTCAAAACTTCTGAATTAAAATCTACACATACCTTATGATTCCCCTGAGACTGCTACTGAATTCCTTTGTTGTCACACCTTAATTGGCACCGAACTTTACTTTTATAGACAAGTTATTGAACTGTTGTGGAAACACAAGGCAGCAGGAAAATCAGATGAGAGATGCCCGATAATTGTCATTGACTAGGAAAATGTCATCTTTACTCATCTGCTTCCCAAGTTTGCTTCTTGAATGGCATGTCGGGCCTAAACTCCCTTGCCTTTGAGTTCTACAGAGAATCCATTTTCAAAAATATAAAATTAGTATTTTAACAAAATCTGCAATTTTGAGTCTACTACAATAAGAAGGACTAAAAGTGTGTGACGATAAAACTATTTAAACGAGTGTCTTATTTTTGCCTCTAGGAACTCTAATACTGTTTGGAACACAGGGACCATCAGGAGAGGAAATTATGAGACAGTTTATGATGGTCAAAAGTTCAAATTCCCCACTTCGTGTCAAGATTACATTTTAAAATTCAGCATTTTTCAACACTATTTTTAGGCATTTATTTTGGTAAATAGGTACTATGATTTATCCACTCAAGACTGTCTTGTCAGCTTTTGGAAGCATACCTGAGATATAAGTAAGTATTCCTTAAAAGGATATAAATTTTTCATTGTGAATTTTCATCACTAAACATAACTCATATAATTCAGATCTTAGTTCCTATAAGCAGTGGAAATTCTGGTGAATGACATAACGTTAACATCAGGCATATTTATACCTAGAGTGACCTACTTAAAGCTGACCTCATTAAAAAAAAAAAAAGAAAAAAAAAACCTCACTTAAATAGCTTGCTATAAAAAATAGTTAATATGCAATCTTGGTGTTCATGCTTTGCTGAACTGTGGGAATGACAATATAATGAAAATTAAAAAATGTAAAACTTAGCAAAAAGTCTTCATTCAGAAAATGCAAATTGCAAACTATATTTTAAGATGTTCTCATTTGTGAAACACTATAATTTTTTAAATTTAGTAACACTATTAACAATCATAATTCCACATGCTTAATCTTTTATCTCACAGCAGTTCGTAGCCATATTCTCTAAGTACTAATTACTAAAAGTAAGCCATCCCCTGGGGGAATGGCCACAATACTTACTAATGTTTAATGAGAGGTAAAGAATCAAATTAAAGCACATGGAGAACTGGGAGAGCTGGTCATTCACTGGTGGAAGGGTGAATTGAAAATAAATTTATGTAGATGACACTGTATTAGAATAGGTAAAATTATGACATGATTCTTCTCTGTATTATAAGCTAGAAAGAGATGGGAGTGGGGGTAGGGAGAAATGCCTGCCCTGATATCAAGAGAGGCAAACTTCTTGGATAATTTAAGCCAAATCCTGGGCATAGTAATATTGGTCAGCTCTTCAGCTCATGGGAGTCCACTGAGCATATTAGAAGGATGTCACAGTCAAAGTTGCTCTGCAAGAAGTCCAAATCAAGTTCTAGATTGAAGCTAGGTAAAATCTATTGAACAATTACATTGCCCTGGGGCAATGTGTGGGCCCTTGGGGTGCTGTGACTCAGTGAGGAGGCTAGCCCTTCTCTCATCCATCTTTGCCTTCATGACTACTTCTCTGTTGTGTAGTCTCCCAGCACCAAATGATTTCTCCTCTTGGTTTCCCTTCAGCTTTAATATTGATAGTTATGACTCCATAGCATATGTCAAAATATCCCCTTGCCAAATCTCCTAGAATCGCCTTACAGAAATGGTCCCAAACATGTCTCCATATTAGAATCTCTGGGAACCTTTTAAAAATTCCAACACCCAGGCCACAATCCAGACAAATTAAATCACTATCTCTGGGAGAAGAACATAGGAATTAGTTGTCTTTGAACCTCTCTGGGTAATTTCAATGCAAAGACAAATTTGGAAACCACTTTCATAAGGCTATGAAATTCAGGTAAAAAATGACTGGGGCAACCAACTAAACAATAACCTTGTTCATTATACAAAAACTTCCTAAAAGCTTTATAAATTCTGATATCTTAATAATATTTGTATTGGTTGAAGATTTCCACAAAGAATATTAAGTGCCCACCTGTGTACCATTTCTTTATGATAAACCAAAGCTAGACAGTCGGTCAACAGATAAAGCATGAGTTTTAGGTCTCTCTGAACGCATGCTGGTAATGGTTAACCTGACCACAATAACAAGTATTTCATTAACACTTCAGAAAGTGTTATTATGAAAGTGTTCCTTGCCCACTTGAGCCTTAAACGTTTGGGTGTAATGAGTGCTAAGTGGTACAAGAACTCTGGTTGTTTTCATCAGCTGTGATTGGTGTGCAGGGAATTCTTATCACCCCTGCATTTTAGTGTTCATAACAAAACAGAGAGACAACCCTAGAGGGTGAATAAGTTTACAAGGTGTGATAAAGATGTTCCAGAACGGCACTTGCCCTAAATTCAAGCCTCACATTGACCTTTTAACAATCATATCATGACAGTTTCCAGCTTAATGCCCCTGTTTATAAAGCACAAAACAAATGACCAGTGGGCAGAATTTGTGTTGAAGTTATATCCTACTTCACATTCCTGGTATTTTTGTACTAAAGTGAATTTTGATGACGCTTTGTAGGGAATATGCTCTCTGGTTCAACATACCCCAACACCGCCCCCCCCCCTCCCCCACCCCCACACACACCCTTTTATCTCAGGCCAGATGGCTCACACTTTTACTAGATCGCTCTGGCCCTCAGGGCATTTGAATTTGCAACTCTAGTATTTATTATTTATGCAAGTTTAACACAGAAAGCCACTGTCACTCATTAAAACCTGACCGCAAACTGATGACTTAGGATATTGAAAGAAGGTTGGGAAGATATAAATAGACTAAAAGATGTTGTAGGATAACATTGTGAATGGCTGGCTGGGGCAAGGCCCTTAAGGAGATTCTTTTAATAAGAAAAAGTTAACTTTAAATGCAATGATATTATGATTCCATTTTTACCATACTTAATATATTCTAATGTTTACTCCTCACTCATTTGTTATTATTTTTTAGGTGCCTAACATATTTATTGAGTGAACAGATTAATGATTAAATTAGCAAGAACTTCAGCAGGGTGTTGGACTACTAAAGGTCTATATGTTTGCAGCATTAAAATTTGGTAAAATATTCTAAAATAATGCATAGAGACAACTTATTTGAGTTGTCATGTAAAAATATTTGTGGAAAAAAGGTAGCTTGATGATGACAAAAAGATATGTGAGGAAATATTTGGGCTAAAATGGTCATAAAAATCAAGTTGTACAAACCTCCATTTAGTAGAATATATTCTGAACTCCTCAGGCCCTTTGACACCAGAGAACATATTTTCTCAAAAATATGATAGTCTATAGAGATGGTAAATTGGAGGTGTCAACAATTTCAGAAAGATATCAATGAAACTGCCTTGGAGATCTATAGAGCTAAGAAAGTGAAGTATGTGAATAGGTACCAAGAACAATTGATCTGCTTAAATGTTCATATAATCAAAATTAAGAATCTGTAAAAATATATTTGCTTTAATATACATAGATATGTTATTTTTATATTTTTAGGAAAAAAAACAAATTTTTAAATGATCTTTGAAAAGACATTTTATGTCTCTATTACTATAGCAAAACCAGTTTGTTGGTCAATAAATATTTCAACGTATATATGATTTTAATTATACTTTGTCCCCTTTTAATAGTCAAAAGAATTATATAATAAGCTTGTATAATAAACTATAAGGTCACAATATAAATAAATATTTATTCAGTGAAGGAATGAGTTTAGATATCTAGCATTTGGTTAGGCAGATATTTGGTTCGTTTTGCTAATTTTTGATTGAGGCAAAATAAAACACATTTTTTTTTTAACCTTCACTTAGATTTGTCAAAAATCTTCTATTGATTCATCACCTCTAGTTTAAATTGAAAACGCCAAATAGAAATGGGAATGATTATAACATAAGTCAGAGAAAAAAGTACACAGATCTTGAAAATTATTAGTTTTCATTTTTCTTCAATAGCTACAGGTTCACAGTATCTCTTATGATGCATGTTAAGATTTTCATGAGAGGTGCTATTTTTTTTTAGTCAGAGAAAAAAGTACACAGATCTTGAAAATTATTAGTTTTCATTTTTCTTCAATGCTACAGGTTCACAGTATCTCTTATGATGCATGTTAAGATTTTCATGAGAGGTGCTATTTTTTTTTTAATGAAATAGATGGCTTCTCTTCTTTCCTGTTTCATCTCAAGCACTTGACTCATTTAGGCACTATTTCTCATATATCCTCTACTTAGTAGTTAAAAACAATTGGGCATTCTTAAGTTTGCACGTTAGGTGTCCTAAATTTCTGTGAGGCCCATTCTATAGCACTGAAGAAACTACTGATATGGACCTAATATGGTGCATTTTGGAAATGTCAAAGGTATTTACTTGATATGATACTTAACTAGTAAGCTTCATTACTATTGTATGCTTAATTGACTCCTCTCTTTGTGCAATATGATGGTCACAAACCCACTTTTTTCATTAAGCAACTTGGTAGACTAGTGAAGGATACTGGAGTCGGTCCCACGTCTGGGATAAACTTCAACATATTTTGTCAGCCAGGGCAAATGGAAGTTTATTTCCCAATCAGCCTTCAGATATATAAGAATGAAGAAGGATATATGATTTTACTTAACCATTCCTTATCAAAACATTCCTCAAATACTTCAATATCTGGAAACATGATGTAACAGCTTTTATAAAACAACAACAAAACATAAGAACTAGTAATTTCATTGCTATAAGTTTCTTTTTGATGTTTATAGAACATTTAACTACAAATGCAGCATATATTACAAATATAAAAATCTTCAGTGCTCTAAAAATCTTTGGGGCAAATAACTGCTAAAGGATTGCACTTCTGTATAAACAGAACAGAGCTTAAATAACTAGGAATTGCAGTATCTATCTTAATTATAGTATAATATAAAGCTGTTGTTTTACTTTTTTCCAGTTCCAGAAATCAGATGCTTTCAACCTCCTATATTTTTGTCAATAGAAATAAATAGCTGAGTTTTCTGAAGTTTAAAAGTGATAGTTTGGCTGAGATGTGCTGTACTGTCACTTAGTATCTGAAAAGAAATGCACTCCCCCCCTCCCAACTAATGACAAAATTCAACAAATTTTATTGACATGCTGGCAGGAAAAAAGTATCAAACCAATTTCCTTGTCTGTATTCCATGTCTTATTAAGATCTATGATTAAATATTTCCAAGAAAATTATTTAGTGTGGCAGAATAGTATAGCAGTTGAAAGCACTGAAACCTTTGGAAACTAACTGAATATTTATACACACCACACACACACTAATGCTTGGCCCACAGAAGGAGACACTAAATAAAAGAGAAAAAAAATGTATAGGGAGAATAATTAAATTACATCTAAAATTACTTCAAAAAGAAGCACACAGCTCATTTTTTGAAGTTCTAATCTAAGCTAATATTAATAACCAGCACTCATTACATTATATTGTTGACTTTCAGAGGAAAATATATCAAGTATCAATGTTTAAACTTCTTCCGACAAATAATTGATAAATGGTGCTTTAAAAGGTGTGGAACATTGTTAGGAAAATTATAAAGAACGAGTAGACAAAAAGGACACTTGCCTTGGGGAGTATAAACCAAGTAATATAAACAAAGTATAATGAAATTGAAAGATGCTAAAACTGAGTTGGGAATGGAAAAGATGAAGGATGAACAACTCCTGCCTCTAGTGAGAATGTCTTTCTATAAGAAATGTCCTTAGTGGCTTTCATATCTTAATGTAGTTCAATTTAACACACATCCCTGGATGCCTTTCATACTCTTAGAATAAAATATTCCATAAATTTTTAATAAATGAATATAAATTACATGCAAGACACCTATAACATACTATGAAATTTCTAATAGACACCGAATTTAGGGGAGTTATAGCAGAGCCAGAGTTTGTGCTTCTCTTCTTAAATATCTATATGCTATACTAAAATCTATTTTACTTTTTTTAATTTCACATCATATTCTATTATTATTTTAAAAATCCAAGGGTACTAAAAATGTAAAGATTCTTGATCTCCATTTGTGATGCCATCTAAAAATAAAAGGTTAGACTCTCTTGTCTTATTAATTTTTTAGTGAAAACTTATTATTTTGAAGGACCATGAAACATAATGTTAAAATATTTATAGAGACATTAAAATATTTATACGTATGAAAGCAAAATTACCTTATTTGGTTCTAAATTTTCTAATGAATAAAAAGGAAATGTAAAAAATAATTCCTCTATTATGCTCTCTGTTTCAGTCAAATGGCAATCATTTTTGGCAATTATGACTGCCATCAAATAAATATACTATCCTGGGTTTTGTCTGTGTGGTAGTCAATGCTGGTACCCACCCAGACCCTCTTCTCCCACTGGAGTACTCCATTCCCTAAGGAAACAACACCGTCCCAGTGGATCAGGCCAAGGGTAGGTTCTACCTGAGGCCATGTGATCATATTTTTGTTTGCCTCCTCCCCCCTTTTTTCTCCCGCTTCCCTCATTACAGGTTTACCTGAAGAGCACTGCCTCAACAAATCATGTGCCCCCAAAAACCTGATGCATGCTCGTCATCTAGGGAATCTCACTTAACATAAAATGTTTGTAGAAAAATAGCCTATCACCTAATGAAATTCTTGATCCAGTTTCATTGTCACTTTACAAAATAATGAAATGCAACATACAAATTTACAAAACATGGGGTTAAATAATCACGAAGTAGACTCGAGTCATGAATTTGCTCCAGTGAACAGGCAGAGAAAGAGAAAAAAAGAGAGAAAAACCCAGAGCTATGCTGGACTCTTGGGTTTAGCTTGAATGGTTAAATATCTGATGTGTGCCCTTCCAGCTGTCATAATATACTTGTTCAATGAGTTTGCTAACTCTGCTCCTTCATTTCATGTTTCACAGTTTAAATTCCTTTTTATTATCAAGTTCAGTAAAGCTATTATTGCCATTTTATTTTAGATACTAAATCAATTCAATTATGTTTTTTATTCCATCATTTTAAAATATCAGTGGAAGAGAAATAATTAGAAAACTGGCATTGATCATAATATGAATTGTCAAGTTCAATTCCAGAGAGCATAACAAGCTGGATGTGATGTCAGTTATATTCCAGGTTATTGTTCATTGACAAACAGCATTGGAGAACAGTTCACAAAATAGTGACATGTATATAATAGAAAAATTTGAACTAAATAAACTATCAGTAATTTGGTGAAATGAAAATAATACAGATAATCATGCCCCTTCCTTAGTAAGCATGGGATAATAGAAAAACTCACCCAATTTTAGGTTGGTATGTATATTATAATTACAAAATTTACTTCATATTTTCTATATTTAAGCTAGAAGGCATACTTTAGTCTCAAATGCTGCAGAAATACTTCCTCCCTCTATTCTGTTCTAGCTTTGTAAATAAACACTAATCCAGAAGGAGTATAAATTATTCTCAAGTACATACCATTCTTTGATTCTGTCTGCCTCTATCTACCAAAATTTAACCAATTTTCTGTCTTACATAGCGATAGCTCTCTGCTTAAGTGGCTGAAGGGATATATCTCGACCCAGCTTCCTTCTGTCCCCCAAGCCAAGAGCAGAATTTATGCCACTGACAGAGAGAATGACCACGCAAGAAACCCTCTGGCAGGATTGGAGAAGCTCAATTTTTGTTTTTCCAAAGAAAGTCTGTTATACTCAAATGTTTTACATCACCATTCTGGGAGAATGACATCAACATTTATCACTTCCATTCAAGGAAGTTTACAGGCATGTGCACTCCTGGTTATGGAAACAAGCTCAGGAGAAGCAAGTGCATAGTCGTCTAGGGGTGCAGGGGTGGAAGAGGTAAGAGAGTTGATGTCTATGTACCCTGAACAATATAGCTCTCCTCCTGTCACCTTTTTAGCATTCCACAATGTTCATTTTACAACACTAAGTCAAAATAAAATGAAGAAAAAAGAAATGGAATTTAATGCTTATATACTCTCACGATCTATATATTTATTCTTTCAAAAACATTTCTTGAACACCTAATTTATGCCTAGGATTGTGCTGTGTGCTAGGAATACAATGGTGAACACAACTGACATTGTTTCTCCCCCCTCAAGAAGTTTCAATCAAGTAAGGAGGAGTTTTCACATTTGCCTCTTAAATAAACAGTCTTTTGGAAAAAAAAATGTAATAGCACCATAAATATGAATTTTAAAATCTTCCTGAAGAAATAAAAAATGTGTGAAAAATAAAATGGCAAAATTTGTCATTCAAATATTTAGGAAGATAATATAGTATTTACATATAAAACAGGCACAGTTAAAATAGAAGGGTAAAAAATATTTTTAAAACTTTTCTTTCAAAACTTATATTCTTTCTAGAGCTTCAGCAGAGAGAAATAATTAAGCAAATTTAAAAGTTTCATTTCTTGTTATAATCCAAGGCTATGTTTTATCAATCTAAAGGTATTTTCACATGAAGGTATTGACCAAGCTTGTCTGGCTCTAATATAATTTTGAGTTTAAAGAATAAGGGGGAAAAAGCCTATTAAAATCACACACAATTTAAAAAACAAATGGTCACTGTAAAAACCTGAAATAAAGGTAAAGTCAATTGGTAAATACTAAATTGTGTATATGTATGACTGGCTTCAAGGTGGAAGTTTTGCTAGTAGTGATATGTATATATATGTGTGTATACACACACACACACACATACACACACACACACACACACACACACACACACACACACACATATAATTCACCTTCTTCTTCCCTTTCCCACACCATCAAAGTAATTGGTGAGTTTCTATGGCAAACAATTTATCATTAAGTAGCACTGGACTCTTATGAAACTGAGAGACCTCTGATCTCTTGTTTTATTAGTTCATGCCACACACACACATCCACAGACTATCCTGGGGAAAATATGTCAAGGCAAACTAGGGGATTCGATACACATAGTATACAGTTTTGTGATGAAAAATGCTTTCTGATGACTTTAGTTTTTAACCATAAAAACTGTCTTCTTTAGGTCATGGCTCAAACTCACTTTATTTTTACCCTTCCCTGTGCCTCTCCCCTAACCATGAACTTCAAAACTGGAGTCTGCTGTCTCTATCACTGTGATGAGCCACATAGCATTTACTGTAACAGAAAAGCCACTAGAGCAGGAAGAATCAGACGCTGGGGAAAAGAGATGGTAAGGTATAGATAGACAGTAAGTGATTTTTTTCCCTCTCTGGTATTAAATGAGGGGTGAAAGAAAGTGCCATCATGATGTCCTCAGAATTCCCTGCCACTTCAGACTTGAACAGAGTCTGTGACCTTTGTCTTCTGAAGGAGGAGGGATGGTAAAACTGGAGCAATGTGCTGTGAGACTGGCCAGCCTTCCTCAGCTCTTTGATTAATGGCACAGAGTGTGGCAAATTTGTGGATACGTGACAATGGTGTTGCATGAGACACCCAGTGCTTTTGTTTTAGGCACATACTCCTGACAGAGCTCTCCTCTGCTCTTATCAATATAAAGGGCCAGCTCAATAATGTTATTGTATGTATTTCTCTTATATTAACTTTTAAAATATCTATTTGACAAAAAATTAGTAACTTTAACCTTGACTTATATATATTTTTGTCCTCTTTGTGAGGTATACCACAGAACAAGAAAAAGTCAAGACTGCCTAGAAAATTGAACCTAGTAGACCTCGACACTCAGTAGTGTGAGGGCCAAAGAATACTTGTCAGATTGGTCGATATCAGCCTTGCCTGTGTGTGCCTTTTAAAACCATAGGAAAATTATGAATTATTTCCATTAAAGGAAAATTCTCTATTTCAGAAATACATTAAAAGGCGCACTTTTATTGGAAATGTAAATAGTCATTTGCATTTCTATGACAGTCGCCAACATTGATATTCATTACATGATGAGAATTCTATAGACAAATGAAGGTCAATGCTTCTTTAAACTCCTCTCACAAGAAAAGCTATTATTTTGCTAATGTTATCAATGCACACATATGTAGACATATAAATATTTATACAGAAACTTATTGTCTAGTCAGTGAACAGAAATGGGAATAAAAATGATGTGCTCTGGGAATTCTCCCTGTGTGACTGTACTTCCAAAGCAGGAGAGCACTGTGTCTTTGCCATTCCTACCCCTGTGTCTAGTGGGGAAAGGTCAATATTTCACATAACATAAGCAGAAAGGGACTGGGATTCCCCCTGTTTACAGAAAGGAAAAGATGAGAGGCTCCAGAAGGTTAAGTGACTTAAGATCACATTACTGAGTTAAACCTAACACACAGCTTTCTTGACTCTCAATCCAGTCCTACTTCTGTGATATTGGAAGTACAGATCAGAGTAGTAATCTACAGTACAGGGAAAGGTAAAGAGTTATCAGGTTAGCTAGTAGAAAGAGAAGGCATTACAGTAGTAAACTGAGGAGTAACTATGAAGATCAACCAGATCTTAGAGAAAAAGACCACAGGTTGAATTGTGGAAATATTTGTACTTCCCCAAACCACAAGAGGAAGGCAGATAAGTGCATGGTAGAAATCCAACCAGGAAGAGTAAAGGTTTTAGGTCAAAGCTTCACCATACATTTGCCTTTCCAGGGTGCCCTAAGAATTGGACTCCACCTTTCGGTTCTAGAGAAAAAAATCCTAATAAAAATGTAACCAGTAAATAGAGACAAAGTCATATATGGCCTAGGAGACGCTGTCTTGAGGGAAAGTCTGAGGAGGAGTTGGATGGAGTTAGGTCACAATCAAATAACAATGTCATCATGGGAAAGAAAAGGATTTATGTATCAAATGGCTGACTTTAGCCTGCAAAGTGCAGAGCAAGCTCCTAGGTCTTATTGGTCTGCTGCTTCCCCGCTGACTTTTATCAGGGTCAGTGTTAGACAGAAGTCAGGAAGCAATGTACCATATTGTCACAGTCTATTCTAGCACTGACAAATGGAAGGACACTCTAGACACTCTGGAACCCAGGCCTTGGATAAGGCAGAATGCTCACTCACGCTCCTGGGGTTCCACAGAGGGGTGGGGAAACAGGCAGTCTGAAGCTTGGATCAATGACCTGCCCTTGCCATCTCTTCAAAGGACTGGGCTCAGCCAAGGGGATGAGGGCCCCAAAACATGAACAAAAATAATAAAACACTTAGGTCTATATTACACTTCAGCATTTTACGTCTTGTCACAACTCCACACATTTAATCTTTACAGAAAACCTGTAACACAGGTAGGAACTATCAATCCTTTTTAAGAAATGTGCACACTAAGGCTCAGAAGATTGTAATACTACTTGTGCAAGGTCAAATCGTAGATAGCAAGGTCAGAGGATCGACATTTCTGAACTTTCGATCCAATTTTCTTTTGCATTTATTAAGCAGATTTACTGTAAAATAGAGTCAAAAAGCACAATCCAGTTAATGCAGAAAAATTTTTTAAAGGTGTCACCTCAAACCTCATGGAAATTACATATTTAAAATTCATATATTTCCTTCTAAATATTTTTTTTCCCCAATGGAAATAGAAGTTTTTGACATGAGGCAGCCTGGTCTCAATGCCTGGCTTATTCTAATTGTTATTTCTAGAGAGTACAAATAAAATAAATTGAGTTTCAAATTTAGATTTTAAAGTTAATGGAATAAGATATCTCTGGTAATTTGTTTTGTTAACATTCTAAAATTGAACAGAGGTAAGAGAAGTCTCAAAAACTGGCTATACAAACACTTTTATGGTTACTTCATACTCTTGCAGATGATCACAATAGTAGCAGTTAAAATATAACTGTTTCCTGTTTCTAGGTAAGAAGCAAAGCTATCAATAGAAATGGCAGTAACTGTTATGACAATCTATCTGCTATATCCAGAACACATCTGTAGGGGCATGTCCCTGCCACATCTTACCAAAGGAAAGATGATACCCCCCCTAGTATTTCAAGTGAATGGATAAATAAAGATAATTAGGATTAATTGCACTTATGAAAAGTGTCAAGGAAGGCCGAAGTGTTCCATCTTTATGACAGTTGCTCTTTGCTCTCTGAGATTCTCTTATAAACTTGTAGGATCTAGAACCTTTTGGCTATATACTATATTTAAATAATCCACTGGTTAAAAACAGAAGCTTTCTTCACAGATGAGCTCAGCATGAAATATAATTTGTCTATGTGTTGCAGGTTTATAATAATAAAGACTACTAATGCATAAAAAGATTAAAACATACAACTCTCAGAACTCTTAGTTACTGTTAGGTTCAATGAGGAAAACAAATGTAGAAAACAATTTTAAAAGTCCTTAAAGAATGGTTCTTATGATCTCTTGAGACAGGACAGACAATGTTCCCTACCTGAAAATTGCAAATGTCAAAAAAACAATCTTCATAAAATTATTTAGCATTAATTTTCTATTAATTTTATAAATGTATATTTATATATATATATTGTGTGTGTGTGTGCATGGGTGTGTGTGTGTGTGTGTGTATATCTCAGTGGACAGCCATCATTAATATTATAATTGTATTATTTTTTCCTGAGGTAAATAGATATTGCATATAATCTCTGGATTTATTTATATTTATGCATTTGTTCCTCTCAAAAAGAGGTAACTATTTTGCTCTAAATCATCAAAAGCGGTGTCTATCCAACATTATGAACATGTCTCCTTCCATCTAATGTTTGAAATGGGTGAAGTTAAAATTTCTTACCATCCAAGCTGTGACAAAGTCCCCCATCCAGGTCCCTACAGCAGCTAATTTCATGAAACTTTCATTTCGGATGCCCATATAGTCTGTAATGATATAAGCTCTGTGGAAAAAAAAAAAAACACACAAGACATTTTCCAGACTCAGAGAGCCACATAGTCAAAGCTTTCTGGTTCAGCAAAATGCAAAAGGACTTTACCCACTTTCAAAAAGATTTTTGCTTTGTCTCATCACATACACTTACAAATCTGAAAGGCTAGGAAGAGCTCTGAGGGTGTCTGGATCAATTCCAATTAGACTTGACGACCGACTGTACCAATTATCATCTGCATTTCATTTTTGAGCTGTAAGACTGACAATAGCTTTTGGAAAATTAAACAAAAACACTCAGCAAAGGCATCATTTCATGCTCACTCGAGCATGAGGAGAGTGGAAACAATTCTTGAATTAGAGTAACTTGAAAGGAAAAAGAAGAGCTTACTTTCATCAGTTCTGTCAAGTCAGAACTATTGAAAAAGTGCTGTGCTGAGACTAGGCTTTAGATACCATATCATACCTGAAAAATGTTCAGAATAATGTCAAGATTTGAGAAAAATGTCCACACAATGAAGCTACTTAAAATTTGATTCAATATTCAGTTTAAATTATTACTTAAATAACAATAACAATACGATTTAATTTCATCATTCTTTTTGTTTAGTTAATTCTTATTTGCTTGCTATAACACCAATTCATATCTTCACTGCTCAAAGAGAGATTCGAAGGTACGACTAATCGTTAAATACAAGTAATGAAACCATGCTTATTGTTAAACATTTCACTTCCATGTCTCCATTTGATAGTCAAGAAAATCCTAAGTATTACTTTTCCCATTTTGCAGTTTCTCTGAAATAAAGAAAAAAACCTGGGACTCAGAAAGATCACTTAACTTGCCTAATCAATACCACATAACCGGCAAATGGGAGTTAGGAGCTAAATCCCCCACCCCTTACTTTCTCTCTCTCTCTCCCCCTCCTTCCCTCTTACTCTTAAGTTTTTTTTCCATTCAGATTCTTTTTACTTTAAATCTATTCCTTTTTTTTATATGACGATACCTGTACAATTTTAGAGTATTAGTTGAACTTCATTCTTCTTGGATTAACTTTAAAACATATAGTAAAGAATGATATGTTTGTTATTTATCTACTAAAAGTATGAAGAAGTAAATTTTTGAAGTCACTGAGAGGTAAATCATCCTTAATTTAGTTATTTATCTTCTAGAGTGATTTCATATAGTTTTGTTATCCATAAAATAAAGATATTTAAATAGTTTTATTTAACAACAAAAGTTCACCTACCTTGGAAGGTCTATATAAATATCCTAAGGTCTCATCCCAAAATTCTGGGTCTCTAATTCCATAGGTTTCCATAAGAGCCAAAACATGTATAGCTGCCATGAACTGCAAGCTTACTATGTGCCAGAGATCACTATTAACACATTAAATACTGTGTCTCCATCAACCTTCATATTAGCATAATGACATGTATTATTATTCCTGTTTCACAGATACGGAATTGAGGTTTTAGAGAGGTTTTGCTTTTTCAAGGTCAAGCATCTAGTAAATGGACAAGATTTGAATTTAAATTTGATTGACTCCAAAATCCGGGCACTTAATCACTATGCTAAATCCTCCTCCTACAAGTGTTAGTGAAGATATAAAAAAAAAACACAAAGGATAGCTACTCTGTTTGCCAGTAGGCAATGAAGATCACAACTTATTTCCTTTGAAGGTAATTCAGAATGAGAAGTCAACAGTAGCATCCACAAGCTGCAACTCTCCAGTGCTATCATCAAGTCTTGGACTCCCACTGAGTCACTAATCTAAGAAGCCTCTACTTGAAACTCTTAACTTGGGGTCCCCCAAGTTAACTTTTACAGCCTGGTTTCACTCCCTTCAGTACCATTACTACTGAACAGTTCGTGGGCAGTGAACTCAGTGTAGTGCAGAGTATTAGCTTTGGTAATTGTCCAGATTTCCTAATGACACCTAGTCTCAAAAATGTGCTCAATACCACATCCCAATCTGTTCACTTTGCCAATTAATTCTATAACATATTGGGCTAGGGTAGAAATTTCAGGGTACATTCCTTTTGGTTGTATAGATGTGTATAACAGAAGACATCATTCTCTATTTCAGTCTCTAAAATCAGAGATGAGATGGATAAACTTGCAACAAATCAATGATCCAGCCAGAAACAACAAAAAAAATCTAAATAAAATATTAAAATTAGCCCCAAAATCTGCATCTGAGAGCTAATGGAGCAATGAGGACTAGAACAAACAAGATACTGGACTGGAGAAAACTGTGAAAAGGTTAGCTATACTTTCTCTGGGGACACTTGCTGATGCTAGACTTTGCCTAGGCAGAAGGCAGCCTCGGTGGATTACAGAGACATGATTAGAAATTTAAGCAGCCAAGATCCTTATGAGAAAATAGGGGTCCAGAAGAGAGCACAGTACACAGCAAGTTTTCCTTTCAAGACATTTGCCAAATTATGAACTTGTTCAGTGGGGAGGCTAAGAGACTAAGCAGAAAGTCTCTGAAAAGCATAGCAGAGGTTTGGCAAATTTACCACGCTGAGGAGACTATTATAGTTCAGAATCTGACACAGGGAATGGCCCTAGAGAATACACAGAACCACAGAGGGGCTAGAGAAAACTAGAGATGAATTGGTCCTTGACAAAACTGTAAGTTGGTCCTTGCCCAGTCCATTCAATGACTGGATTGAATGGATCAGCCTCTATTCTATTTAACAAAGGAAAGAGCGAACCTTTTCCAAAAGAATAAAATATCAACTAGATCCTCTATATGTTATTATACATAACATCCATTGTTCATTCAAAAGTACTAAGATGTCAGGAAACAGGACAATACCACTGGAAACCAAGAGAGAAAACAACATTTAAAATGAGATAATAAGATCCAGGAGGAGAGGGAGTTATTTTCACTGTTGATTCCCCAGCACCTAGAGCAAAGCTTGCATATAGTAGGAGATCAACATTTGCTTAATGTATGAATTAACGAAGTGATCCAAATTATTCACATTTATTTGGATAGACCTATGTATATTGAACCTTAGAAGCGGCAATAAAATGAGATTGAATCATGAAGAACTCTTCCATAGAGGAAAACATTAAACATGTTTTTAAATTGTTTTGTGTGTTCACTTTATTTCTCCAACTACATCTGTATTTCCCTTAGGGTAGCATAGCTGTTCGACATACACCTAGAACAATATATTAGCACAAAATAAAGAAATGTCCCTCCTCTGTGGCTGTGGGCACGTACTGAGTTACTGGATGCTATCACAATACAGATGAGACAGCACAATTTATGAAATAACTAATACATTTAAAAATGAAGAGTGATATATAAAAGTGGTTATTCTTATTTTTGCTGCTTCGGACAAATATAAAGAAAAATTACAAATATGCAGACCTGTCAACATACTTCAAGTTCCTTGATTTGCATACTCATTAACATTTAACGATATTTTCTGCTCAGGTTGTAAAGGACAGAGTGTGCATACATTTATATCAGCAATTTGAACCAGTTGGAATATTACATTGGACTCTAAAGAAAAGTAAAGTTGTGAGGCTTTATACCCAATGATTTTGGAGAGTGATTCGGAATTAAATTTATATGCTAGGAGGCACCAATAAGTTTGAATTTTGTTTGGAGTTTTAGTTAGTTATTTCAACTATTCGTCTTTTGTTCGTTTTGTTTTATACTTCGGCTGGTTATTTCCACTATGCATAGATCTAGAAAATCTTGCAGTTCTACCAGCCTTCTAGGTAAATATTGATTATCGATATTTATTTTAAAGAGTCTAAATGAATTTCTTTTCAGGCTATAACGCCAGTTTTTTTTTTGTTTCTTAAGATTTCAAGCTTAACTGTCGGATTCATAACAAATGTGTAGAAATTTCAAATTACAGAAAAGATTCATAATTATCCTAACAGCCTGAAAACATGAGCTACCAAGACTATCGTACCTAGTGAAACCTATGTGCTAAACAGCTACAAACTAAACAGACTCTAACATGGACTAAATACTCAATAAAACTATAATATAATAAATTGGTCTTACAGGTGATACTCTTGATCACTAGCAACAAAAGTTTCATTTCACTTCAATTTGTTACTTAAACGTAAGTGGATACAGTCAATGCCAGGTGATTTAGGAGCTGAGTCTCTGAAAGTTTAACAGGGGGCAGTAAACATAGATCACCAAACCAATATTGATTCATGCTTCACTGAAATCCATCTGTGGCCAGCTGGATTCATAATGTCACAGCTGTCTCTCCCAGCCATGTTTGAACAACACAAACAAGACTAGGGGCTTCACACATAAGTAAATCATGGATAAGGAGTTGACTTACCTGAGTACAAACCTGAATTAAACAAAATGAAACTAAAGCAAAAACTCTAAATATTTTTATGACATCGAGGTGATACTACCACTATAAAACTCTAGGAATTAAACTTAGATTTATTATATTAACCTTTTCTCAATCTTTCTGTGTTTGTAATGAAATGATTAACAGCCTTTAATCCAGTCATTTAGACAACTATTATTCAAATACCTACATTTTAATATTTTTACTCACAATTACTAATTCTTGATTATTGAAAGGCTTTGATAGAGCTCAGTACATGTGTATGGACCTTCCAGGCAAGACCTACAGTATGGAGCTATGGAGCAAGTTCCACTGGAATGTCAAAATGCTTCAGACAATTGTTTGAAGTGGACTGAAATGATTAAAATTGGATCTGGACTTAGCTTTGTTTACAGATAAAATGCTACCTCAAATTGCCAATTTTAGCCATTCACCCTTCTAGTTTATATAAGGAAGACATATATAAGAAGACTGTAGATGGAGTTTTCATTGAATAAACCCACTGACTGTGAGTGCATCCACCATACATCAACTATTCCTTTCATCCGTTGCCTTGCTTCGGCCCATTCAATGAAATTCATTTGCATTAGATGCAAAAACCTTAGTATAATTCTGATTCCTCCCCTCCTTGACTCTCAACATTTGATTAATCATTAAGGTTACTTCTGAAAGGCTCTCAAATCTATGCTGTTTTTCTTTCATCATCATTACCAATGTCTTAACCCTGTTCATAATCATCTCTATTCTGAATTACACGATGGCCTCCTATTTCCCCTGTGACTGTCATTCCCTTATTATAGTCTTTCTATTACAACTATAGTGACTTCTGGGAATGGAATATGGTATACTGGAGGAGCAGTAGTTCTAGAACCAGAAAGTACTGGGTTTGCAAACCACCTCCCCACTCTATAACCTGTGACACAATGATCAACTCAATAATCATCTACTCCCTTACCCATAGAATAGGGACAAAAGTACCTTCTTTTCACAAGAGTTTCTCAAGAATTATATGACAAAAAGTATGTAAAGTTTCTAACACTATTTCATAATAAGCATGCAAAAAAGGGAGACCTTTGGACTCCTGGCTCCCACTTTCAAAAATAATGTAGTGGTTCACATTGTCACAGAGTAAAGCATGGATAAAGAAGACCCTCCACTCTCCACAAGCCATCTTCTTTTCTAGCTTTATCTCTTTTCATTTCATAATCTCCTTTTTCAAGCCCTGCTCCCCACCATGAAATCAATCTCACCAAACATCCGCCATTCTATAATGCACCTCAGCATCTTTGCAAGCAATGCTCTCTTTGTCTAAAATGCCATCCCCTTTCTTCTAGCCTAAGATTACTAATCCAACCTGTACACTGAGAAATCTCCTGCCATCATCCCTGAAAGCCATCCCATTCCTGGTGTTACTATAACATTTTGAATATCTTTCTATGTTAAGTAAATGTTCCAAAGTATTTTAATAATTTTCCTCACATCGCCCCTCTCTCTCAAAAGATCTGGTTCATCAAGGGTGAAGAACATGGTTCATTCTCCTAGGTAGGTGAAATTCTTTGCCCAGTGGATAGTATGATTTAAGAATGCAATAGATATTTAAATGAATGAAGTATTCAATTGATTAATGTAAGAAAATTATTTAGATCATCTGACACCAGGGCCAAACTAAGAGAAGGATAAAATGATAAAAGATAAAAACAAAGATTTGCAATATAAAATAAGCTAAAAGAAAACATCAAAGATAAGTTGTGGGCCATGTAATTATGACATTCTAACAAAGTTAGAACAAAATATCATTGTATCATTTTTATTGCCTCTTCTAGAATAAAAAGCTAGAGCCCAGAAATAATCAAATCAAAATGAAAATCTCATCCTTAACTTTCTGCAATCACACGTTGCAAATTTTATTTAATTTGAACATAAGTTAACTGACATATAATGAAAAAAAGTAAAATACTGTAAAACTTCTGCACGGTATACTGAATCTTAATGTTTTAAAATAATCATTTTAAATAAGACTAGATATCAATACATAACTTTATGCACCAATTTGCTGTACAAACAATAAAAAGCTATATAGAAGAACATTCAGTTTATCTATGTGAAAAAAGAAAAAAAATTTATTTCACTACCCTGCAAATAGATACTGCCAAACTATATTTGTTGCTTATCCTTTAAAGTAAAAATTTAGAAGTTTACAAGGTTGTAAAACAATATAGCCTCAAAACTAATTTTAAAGTTACAGAATTGTTATAGTTATACCCCAAGATTCTTTCTTACTTCAATTTTTTTTCCTCAAACTCACAAACCCTCCAGGAATATCCAACCTAATTGAATGTTCACAATGGAGCTATCTTCTACTTCTGATGAATTAAATAAACACTACCAAGACACCTATGTACCTTTACTAAAGTAACTGGGAGAATAATAGAAAGTACAAAATTTTTAAATCCTGAGTTTGTTGCTGAGAGAACTCCAATAAATCCCCAAGGGAATGCAGACGGTCACAAATTGCCTAAAATTAATTTCATATCTAACTTAATCATATTTTAAAGTTAAACGACATTCGATGTGTTTATAACTATTCAGACAAAATATATCTGAATCGTAAGAGTGAATTGCAAGTTGAGCCAGAATGGCATTAATTAATTTATCCTACATAATGTTGCTTCCTTCCAAACTAATTAGAGAGACATAAAATAGTTTACAGATTCTGCTAAGATTCTGATGCTACTCAAAGGAGGACAAAAAGCAAGTTTTATTTTAATGGGTGTGTGTCAGTGAAGGTAATTGTTCATGGCTTTTAAAAGGTCAAAAAAGATAAGAAATAATGGAATAAAAACAATGGGACATAAATGCAATAATTAACTTTTGGCAGAAACTATAATTTTTGCCTTCTGTGTAATAAAACAAACATGAAAAATGAGTCTATCTTTCGATTGCCTATAAAGTTTTCAAATTCAAAGCATTACTGCTTTGTGATGATATAATTATGCATTACCCTTTCTCTTCCCTCCCTTCCCTCCCTTTCTTCTTTTCCTCCTCTTTCTCCATCTTTTTAGATATGAATTCAACCACCTCTTTTTCTCTTCCCCCACTGCTACTCAACACTGTTTCTCAATTCTTGTTGGAGAAATTTTAAACTCCAGTGATGGGAAAGGGAA
>NW_006439717.1:4699770-4732806 GCF_000325575.1 Pteropus alecto
TATTTTTTTCATCTCAGAACCTTCTTGCTGTGTGTGAATTCATATTAGCTAAGCATCTATCTGATTTCACATTCATTTACTCATTAATCAAATTACTTATGCTTTCTTATATGCTAGACCATGGGCCCGACACATGTAAACTCATATGTTTCCAAGGGATAGAAAACAGCACTTCAGATCTAGTGGTTACTTCCTGGATTATTACCCACCACCTGTTATCTAATAATTTCTTCTCTCCTACCACCTTCCCCAGTATAAGGGTGAAGCTTCTGGGGTAATCTTATGGACACACATATACAATAATCTCCAACCTTGATGATAGCCTATTTTTTTCCCCCCTTTTCTGGTAATTTAAAACCAAGACCCAAAGAGAGAAAGAAGAAAATCCTTTTCCAGGGGTTTGGGTGAAAAACAACTCAGTGATTATTGGCAACTACATTCGATCCCCTGTAAAGTGGAGAACTAAGTCTGCAGCAAGAGAGAGAGGAGTGTGAGGTGGAGAGAAAGGGGGAGAGAGACAGAAAGAGAGAGACTGACTCACTCAAAGGAGGAGAGAAGAAAGAGAGCAAACACTGGCGGTGTGGGAGTCTAATTCCAACGCCTTCTGGAGACCTGCATTTCTGCATTTTGGATTCCACTGGACACCCTGTTAATTCCTAATAATTGCTGCCCACCCACCAGCTCCCTATCTCTGTTCTTAAGCAAACCTGACTGAGCTTAGTTGCAGTGAAAACCTGACTGAGCTTAGTTGCAGTGAAAACAGTTGTAACCATTAGTTGCAATGAAAACAGTTGTAACCATTCACCAAGAAATTTTAGAGCCTAAAAATGTAGTTGGAATATTCTGTTAAGTTTTAACAAGACTTTAATTCCTTTTAGAAAGGAATGTCACTAAATTGGCTACAAGAAGAGTCACCAATGTGGCTGATAGGTTGGTTTTCAGATTACTCCTGTTAAGAACAAGGATATGTGTATTGTGCCCATTCTTTATGCCACTGCCCAAGACAACAGGAATACTTTTGTTTAAGTCTTAATGTACTATTTACGTATACAAATTTCATAATTGTGCTAAAGTTCAGAATAGCACTCCCCACCCCAGTTAAAAAATAGATATATATGTTCTAGTTAAAACAGGTGTGACATGGATGGACCTCGAGATAATCATGCTAAGTGAAATAAGCCAGACAAAAAAAGTTGAAAATCATATGATATCACTTATATGTGGGATATAAACCTAAAAGCAACAAATAAACAGGACAAACAAACAGAGACTCATGGACATGGACTATAGACTAGTGGTTACCAAAGGGTAGGGGGTCGGGGGAGGGGAAAGGTAGACAGGGTAAAGGAGGTCAAATATGTGGTGACAGAAAGAAATCTAACTATGGGAGATGAACACACAGTGTAAATATATATATATGCCTAATTGTTAAAGTGTACAGCTGAAACTTATTGTATTTGGTTAACCAAAGTCACCATAAATAAATACATATGTACATACATACATACCAATCTGTTAGAATGTGTTTTCATTTTGTGAGGTGTGGGGCACACTATGAAAGTATGTCAAATGAGTGACAATAAGCATGGGAATATCCATGCATCTAATAGATAAAAAGACAGATAAAGAGGGGTTAATCTCTTAGTTTGCTAGTCTAAAGGGAAATGGATTTTGAAATAAAAAATATTGACAAAAGACAAAATAAAGACACATAAAGTGTAACTTAGAGAGAGGGGAGGCTGAATTTTTGACAGATCTGAAAGATTTTTACAGGTCTTCTACAAAATGTCAGCAGAAGGCAACAAAAAGATCAGATCAAGCAGGTATCACTTAATGTAGAATTAAGAACTGGAGAAAGTTTCATAGGAGCTTGGGAGGGGAGAACTAGAATTGCGTTTGCCAATGATATGAGTGATTTGGGGTAGCAAATATAGAACTGAAACACTTTCCAGGTGTTAAATGTGATTGGGATACTAAATAGCACACATCTTTCACCTTCAGCCATCTCTGGAGTTGGACCCTGTGTGTAAGAGCCAAGCCCACAGGGCATCTCTTTAGCCTAACAATTATTAGCAAATGCCCTTCAAATTAGAAGTGAGATCATTCTACTGCTCCCTAAATTTGCTCTGCAATTTTACTAATTATACGGCTTCATTCGATTTGATTTAACAATAAAGAATTGCATGTGCTGCCTTTGCAATGTGTGTCTCACAAGCTACAGCACACCAGCCTATGGTAAGAAAAAAGGGAAATAAAGCCATGTTTCTTCCCCCTTTGTGAGCATTTCAGGCCCATTAGCTTCCTCCCAAATAATTCAATGAGTTTTCAGAGTTTTATTTGCACCATTAGAACTTTTAGCTACAACAGTGCTATAATCCAGTTGACACTGATGTCAAAGATGACTGCAAAGATATCCTCTTCTACCGATATCCATTCACCAAAGTCGTTGCTACAGCTACTCATGCTGTCAGTGTGTCTGCCAAGGTCCAAAGAAATTGATGTCTGTGCCAAGGGCAAGCAAGACCTCATTACAAATTCTATCATTGCCACTTTCACCAATTCTGAGATCAGTTGCCAGTACACCCATATTACTACACTGGGCTGAAAATAGACGTTCATCTCAAAGAAAACTAACCACCCCTGCCTTTCCCAAAAGCCTTATTAATGATCAAGCAGCCCCCAGTGAAACAGCCAAATTCCCGTCAAATACAACCCCCGCCCCCTTTCCCCAAATCTTACAGGTCATAAGATTTTCTATGCATATATACTTTCTAATAATTTTTTTATTGGCCACTCTTAAAAATGAACAGACTTCAGATACCTATTTGAAGAAAATCTCCAACAAGAAATTTTAAAAAGCTCAATACTAAACAAAAATTAGCAACTCATAGGAAACAGAAAATGCAGAAAGCAGAGAAAAAGTGTGAGGATGTAATAAAGATATTTTTCGGCCCTGCAAAGTTGAAATTCAGTTATAAGCGGCCTATAAAAAAAATACATCTAAAACTAAGGCTACATAAAGGTTGAAAATAAAAAAGTAAAAAAGGTTAAAAAAGATAGAATGCAAACAATAACGAAAAAATTGGTGTAGCTATACTAATATCAATTAAGGCAAAAATGTTTTATTACAGATTCACTCAGAAAATATGGGATATCAATGTAAGTCCTCAAAGTAGTCAATAGACTCTGTGACTGAATGAAATGACATATAATGAAACCAAATTTACCACATGCTAATTTTTATGAACAAGAATTAAGATCCTATGGCATTTCTATATTTCAAAGGCACATTATATCATCCTGATCATTTGAAACTTTTGTCATTAGTAAGGTTCCATCTTAATCAGGTCCTTAAATAACATTTTGTTCAATGCCATTTTGTTATAATTGACAAAATTGCAAGAAAAAATAGACAAATTCATGCAAAAAAGTGTGAGATACAACATACAGTAAGTCCTCACTTAACGTGCTATGAAAAGGCTTAAAACTGATCACTCTCTAGCAAGACTAATCAAAATATAAAACAAAAAGGCACAAATAACCACTGTCAGAAATGAAAAAGGGACATCACCACAGATGCAGAGATTAAAGCAGTAATAAGAGTGCATTTTAAGAAACTTAGAGGTAACCAACAAATTACCAGGAAAAAAATCACGAGTTACCAAAATGTGCATAGGAACAAAAAATAGCTCTATTTACAAAATTGAATTTATAATTAGAAACTTTCTCACAAGAAAATTCTAGGCCCAGATGTGCACAAGGCAAGGGTACCAAGAGAAGTATGCAGGAATGTTACAGCATCATTATTTATAATAGCCTAAAACTGGAAACAGCCCGAATGTCCATTAACAAAAGAGGGGATATATTATGGCATAGTCATACAATAGAGACTATTCAACAATGGAAATGAACAAACTACTACTATACAAAGCTTGGATGGAGCTCAGAAACTGTTATATAAAAGAAGCCAGACCCTCCCCCAGCCCGGCCCCGCACCGCCCCCCCCTCCAAAACAAAGAAGAACATATTGTATGATTACAAGTATATAAAGCTTAGAATCAGGCAAAACTAAACTGCAGTGATTAGGAAAGTATTATAAGTGGTAAAACTGTAAAGAAAAGCAAGAAAGGGATGAGTATAAAAATGAAATCGGAGTTATTTTGGAGGGAGAGGTTTATTATTAGGAAAAATAGCCAGAGAGAGGGCTTTCTGGGATGCTGGCAACATTCTCTAGTTTAACATGAGTAATGCGGGTGTTCACTTACAAATATTTTCTAATAATTCTCTTTGCTATAATTAAGCTGCACAAATGTGTTCTATGTACTTTTGTATAGGTCTGTTATTTCTGCATTTTTTAAAATTACAGAAACATAAAGTAGCTTTTATTACAGAAAAGAAATGGTAGCTACTGCTATCACTCTGGAGGGGAAACACTGGGATGACAAAAGAGCAACACAGCTTTTGGGGGAAAATTATTTCTATGTTGGATTGGAGGGTGCCACAAAGGGAGGCGGAAGAATAGCAGAAGACTTCTGAAGTGTGATCGGGCCTGTGTGTGCTGGAGCAGTGCAATTACTGGATATTCTGGCTAGAACGAGAATATGAAGGAATAATACAAGAAGAAGCTGAAATTAATGATGTAATGAAGGGCAGAAAGTGCCTGCAGTGTAATTCAGCCCCTCTTTTAAAGCCTGTGGACAATTTACATTTGGAATTTAGATTGTTTTGAGTTTCTACCATAAGGTACTATATTCTAAACACCTTTCTGCTTCTTAACTGAGCAAGCTTCTTAGTATCTCTTAGTGGAACAAGGGATGGCATAGCCTTATCAAATGCAAGGGCTACCATTTTGACATACACAATGTCTGCTAAGGTAGACATTAAATCAAGAGCCATTTGAAAGACTCATAAAAATTTATATCGGCTTCATTTCTTTCTTTCTTTCTTTCTTTCTTTCTTTCTTTCTTTCTTTCTTTCTTTCTTGAGATGATCATTCACTTTCTTTTTTTCTTTTTTTCCTCTTTTTTTTTTTCTTTCTTTCTTTTTTAGGCGAGGCAACCCTTGGTTGACCTCACAGATTGCAAGGACCTTGTCAGCTTACAATTCCTTATTTTTTATTTATTTTATTTTATTTTTTATTTTTTATGCCTACTGCACCTGGTCTTCCTAGGTGGTCTCCCTGCTTCATTTATTTCGACGGATGAAGCAGAAAGTCACCTCAAAGCATTTGTTCCCTCGGTTCCATGAAGAACGACGTGAGTTATTTGCTAGTAGCTCCCTGGGTTAAGGTAAGAAAGTTACTGGGGACAGAGAATGGGAAAGAGGATAATAAGCTTCTGTGACACTAGAGAAGCTCTCCAAGCCCCCAACATGAAGAGCTGGTCACTGGAGAGGAAATGGCTCTATATAATCCTCAAGAGGGGAGGTAGAGAGGCTGTTGTGGGCATGACTAAGGCCCAGTGCTAAGGAAGAATGATGAGGCCACTCCAAACAAAAACTATGAGGAAAGTGAGTGGCCAAGCTGCTGACTCAGGGGCATAAATGGGAGAGCTGTTTTAGCACCAGGTGTGACTGATGGGACCCAGCCATTCTTGCGTAAGAGACATCTTGCGGACTTTGCAGGGTCTGGGCCAGGGAGGGCACCAATGCTGAGTGGACACGAGTCCATGTAACTGTGCAGGTGCAAGCTTCAACAGCATCACTATGTGGCAGCAAGACATATGTAAATTAGAAGAATAATCACATGGTACAGGTTTCTCTATGGCTGGTATTTGAAAAAAGACCCCAATGACACCACATTGGACTAGATAAGGCACCAGATTTAAGGTCAACTGTTTGAGTAAAACTTCAAAAGGGATTGGACTCCTTGCTAATGAAGGCAAGTAGAGTTTCAGGTAATTAGAAAGGTTAAAATAAATCAGCCCAAAGTTTTATGAAGTTTGTGAAGCATTCATGCAATCAACATCTTATGCCAGAGATTTTCTGCATGATCAGCTTAAATCAGCTTTATGTATGTATCCCCCCAACAAAGAAAAAAAAAAAAACTGAAAGCATAAGCCTTAGGAAGAAATTAAAGGTTTGCCTGAAAATACCTCAGGTACAAGAAGCACACCCAGTCCTGAAAGAATAGCCACTTAAGATACCTCCCAGCCATCTGCAACTTAACTTGAAGGAGAGAGTTAACTACTTATTCATTCTTTGAGCAATAGTGATTGAACACTTCCTATATGCCTAAAAATGTGCTAGGTGCTGGGAATACAAAGATGAATAAGACATGGTCATTACCATTTAGCAAAAAAGTCATGCAAACAAATCGACAGAGGCTTTTGTAGAAAATGCCATACATGAGAGGAGAGGCAGAGATGGAAGCCCCAGTTCTTCTGGTATGCAGGGATGGGGGCAGGGAGAAGATTGGGCTTCAAAAAAGAGGATCAGAGAAGGGAAAATGCATTGGGAGTGGAAGGAAAGAGATATATAAAGGCAAAGAGGGCTGAAAGCAGCAGGCATGATAAAAGGAACACAGGGCAGCTCAGGGCTGCTGCCAGCATGCCCATTGAGACAGGAAGGGAAGCTGCAGGAAGAAAGGCTTTGCACAGCCTTCACAAGGTTTGCTTTTTCAAATACTCACTGAAGTGGGAACAGTAGAGGATAAACCCCACTCCCCTATCCTAACACCTACCTAGATGTTATCTACTTCATATGGTTAAAATGTTTCCCATTTAGGAAGCTGTATCAGTCAGAGTTCTCCAGAGAAACAGAACCAGCAAGAGATAGACGATATGTAGGTAGGTCGGTGGATCGAAAGAAACTTACACTTACACACACAAAAAGATTTCTTTCAGGGAATTGGCTTATGCAGTTGTGGGAGCCAGCAAGTCCAAAATCTGCAGGGCAGGCTGGCAGGTTGGAATTTCTTGGGCAGGAGCTGATGTTTCAATCTTCGGGAAAAACTTCCTCTGGGAAACCTGTTTTTGCTCTTAAGCTCTTTCAGCTAATTGGGTGAGGTCCACTCACATTATGGAAAGTATGCTCCTTTAGTTAAAATCAACTGATTGTAATGTTAACTGCATCTACAAAGACCTTCACAGCAACACCTGATTAGTGTTTGATTACATAGCTGGATACTATAGCCTAGCCAAGTTGACATATAAACAATCACAAAGGGCATACTCCCAATTTACAAATTAAATATATACTTGTTTTTACTCCAAAAAGGAAACTCCCATCAACATCTAAAAGTCACTACAATTTTAATTTAGAATTAAACACAGAATTCCTCAATGTTATCTAACACACACACACACACATACACACACACACACACACAATATCTCATCAAACAGAGAAGATTCTTCTCATCAATACTCTAATTGAGAAGTCAATACTGATTTAGCCTACCTTAATATTTTATAATTCAAACTGTAGGATTCCATAGTATTTCTGAAATTTTAATTCAATTTCCATGAATCTGTACCTGTACTTTAATCTATAATGAGTTGTTTTGTTGTTTCAACACAAGACTCCTTTTCTTCTAGGTTCTTCCTGAGGTCCTTACAATAGAATGATTTTTGCTGTCTAGCATCAACTTCCTGCTCTTACGTTAGCAGCTGCATGTTAACAGATAAATCACTCACATTTGTGTCCAGCCTAAAAAGCATTCCTTTGAAACCCGAAGGTTTCACTTTTAATTTCTCTCGATTGCAGGGGTCATAGTTAGATTAAGTATTTATATTAAAGGACTATTTTTTTCATTAAAAATAGACTATCCTTTGAACAGATTATCCTTTACATATACTATAACTACCACACTGTACTAAGCAGTCATCAGACTGTGAGAAGCACTGCAGAATGTTTGATAACACACAAAATCATCATCAGCCAGAACATCAAAGATCAGAAACCATTTCTGGAATCCTGATAGTTCCAGGGCATTACATAAACACAGTATATTATACTAACACAGTACCTGATGCTATTGGTGTTGTTAATATCTGTTCAATCTGAAGAGAAAGGGAGAGAAGTCTCACCTTCTGGAGAAACCCAATCTTCTTAGATGGTGAAGAACTGGAAGTTGACATCAAGCCAAACTGAATTTCGTATATATTTATGCTCAACTTATTGACAGAAAAGCATAAACTCATTACAGATTTTATGTTCACTCATACACAAAAATACACCTTTAGACATCTTCATAAATCCCTTAATTGAAGTGACTAATTACTTGTGACCCGATGGCTTACGGGGCATGAGAAGGAAATGGAGACACTGCTGGACCTCTTAACAATGGTTGTCACGTATATGTCCCAACAACAGGAAACCAGAAGGGGGACTGAGCAATCAGAGTCTGAACTGGGATCTCAAATCCAAGGATTAGTAGATAACCCAGGCCTATTTAGAGCTGCTCCGCCTAATAAAAAATCAAATCATCAAATCCATGGGGTTATTTAATAGAAATGTAGGCACCAAGATACAAAATCAGACACTGTCCATAGGCAAGCATAAGGGTAGCAACTCCCGAGCTGAAAATCAGACCCTCTGGTTATACACGCAGTTAGCTTCTTATCCAGCTCCTGCAGCGGGAGCAAGGGCATGCTGGCAGTGCTTAAAAAGGAAAGAACGGGCCTAAGGGATGCCTCCAGATATACATTGGTATCTGAGCCTGGTAAACCTTACCTTAATTTTTACAGTCAAGGTATAAGTGCACTACTAGCAAGGTACACAGCACCGTTTACTTAACATTGCTCTGATAAAGTTTCCAGTGGCTTTAGTTTGTCTAACAATCCCCCTGCAAATCAATAGCACTCAAAATTGAGAGCAGAAGACAGCTAACAGGAAAACTACAATTTCTATTAACTAGTCTCTTCACAGTATGGCTTTACCTGCTCTGGGCACACACCTTCAAGGATCCAGGTAATGACACAGCAGCTGTTCCAGGCTCCTTAAAGAGTCTATCTGGATTTTTTATTTCCTCCATCCCCAAGACCTCCTTCCCAGACTCCTCAGCTCCTTTCACCACTGCCCAAAGGTGAGCAGGCCCTGACCATCTTTCAGTCCTAATCCACGCTCTGCTCATTCTCAAGACCGGTTACTGAGTAGATGCACCTGGGAACTTTCCAGAAACATTGCCTGGGCCCCTTCCCGCTAGGTTCTGACTTAATTAAGCTGGCATAGGTGTCAGCGTTTTTTTTGTTGTTGTTGTTGTTTTTAAACTTCCTGATGATACTAACACAGAGACTTAGGAACCACTGCTATAGCTAAAACTTCTGCACACTAACCCTGGTGGTCTGAAAGTCCACAAAAGGTCTCAGGAGTCACCACAAAGGACCACAGAAAAGCAGAATATGCTCTAAGAAGCAGAATATACTCTAAGAATCATAAGCACTCCAGGAATTATAAGCACCAAAATGACACAATTAAGTACATTTGGATAAATCAGGAATGATCTCAGCGGGGGCTCAAGAAAAGGAAACATGTACAGCCTTCTGACCTCCAGCAAAAGGTCTTCATTTACTCATCAGACTGAGTGTTCACCAGATTAATAGTAAATTCCATTCAGAAAAACCATGAACATTCTACCATCAGAAATCATCTAAAATCTGCCCAGGGTGCTCAGCTTTTAACTACCCAATTTCCTGTGCAAGCTCATGAAAAAATGATGGAAACATCAAAGAACAATCTGCTTCGGAATCATCGATTTAAAAGTAACAGCACGTGAAGACATAATTATATCTTTTGTGATTAACAACATGAGAATTTATTTAAATTAGAGAACTTCTGCTTGAAACAAGCTGTAGCCATAAGGTGATGTGCTTGGCGCACACTGCATTAGAAGTGCAGCATAATAAGTCAACATAACGCTACCTAAACTGCTCTTATTCACGTTGGAGTCAGTTTTCTCACCAAAAGTTCCAGTTGAACATAAATTATGTGTAAAGATGAGCAGTTTAATAATAATTTAAGTTATTTAGGAATTTCAGGATAGTCTTATTGCTAATGGCTGCATTATATTCCCAAATGATGCCTGAGAACAGGAAAAATAAAATGCAAGAATTGTGTTTTTAAACTATAGATGGAGATAAAACTACTTACAGCAAAATAAAACTATAACAAAATTTATCCATGGGTATTATACAAATAAACTCTGATAAGTTTTAAAAAATGAAAAAATACCAATACCTAGGAAATAGAGGTTAAAGAAAAATGAAATGTATATCAACTTTAAGTCAGATATTACATTGTACTTAAAGAGCTAAGAAAAAAACCTTTTTATGTCCTTTCACAAATTCTAATTAAATTTATAGGTCAACGAAATAGCATGGCATTCAATCCATGCTTTTCTCCATCTTAAACATATAGTGATCTCCAACCATTCTGAGTTCCTCTTGCTTTTCCACATCTGTGAGGTTTTGCACAACGCTGTTCCCTATCCTTTGGATATCTTCCTTTATATTTTCAGCAGCCGACCCTTGCCTATCTTTTGAAATAAAGATCCCATATTGCTTTCTCTTCCTTCTCTTCATCTGCTACCTTTTAAAGTGAGTTGGTTTTTTCTGTTTTCAAAATCATAGTACTTTTCCCCTGGTTAATCCAGAAACTTAATTTTTTGTTTATTAATTAAATTATTGGCATTCTCTTAAAAAGAAATTTGGGTCATTACTCAATGAGAAGGGGACTGGCCTCAAAAAATGTCATCGGACACTCCATCACTCAGAACAACTGCTACAATTTCCAACCAATATATTTTCTATACATATTTTCTAAATAAATAAATCAAGATGTGTGTAGGGATAAAATGTGCCAGAAGATTAGAGAGATGATAACTAGATAGATCGTGATCTACAAAGATAAATTATAAAATAATCTACAAACAAGACAACTGATAATTCATGTACCCCAATAAATCTATAACACAAGGATATAGTAAGGAATTTGGCTGATAAGTTCTCTTCACGCTTATATTTCTGCTTCTGCAATGGAGTGAGTGGTAGTGCCATTCACCATATTAAGAAATAAAGGAAGAGAAATGGATTTGAAGAGAAAAGACATATTCAGTTTTGGAAAAACTGAGATTTATATGCCTGTGAAATATCAAAGACATGTCCAGTAAGTAGCTGAATATATTAGTCTGTACTATCATAGAAAGATGCATTCGAGTTAGAGGTAAAGTTTGCAGTTATAAAAGTGGGTAAAACTCCACAAAGAGAAGAAAAGGGAATTAAGGTCAGAATCCAAAGAAATGCCAACCTCAAAGGAAACTGGAAGAGGAAAAATAATCCACACTATTTAAAGAGGGGGCTGCTCCAGAGACAGTAGAAAAAATTCAGAGTATTGTGTTGGAATACAACAAGAAATTCAAGAAAGTGGAATATAATAAATTAAAGAAAAAGGAAATGATTGACTGTATAAAATGCTTAAGTGACATGAAAAATTAAGAACTGAAATATGCGTTAAACAGAGCACTGTTGACCTCAACAAGAACATTTTGGTGGCTGAGTAGAGGCAAAGTGTTAGAGTAAATACATTTCATCATACATGGGCGTAAAGGAAATGGTGACGAGCACAGGTATTTATTTTAATTCCAGAAGATTGTCTATAAAGGGACAGAAGGATGTGCCAATAATTAGGCAATGCAGGCTAAAGGAATGAGAGAGATAATTGTGGTTCTAATGAAGGGCATTGAACCAGAATGCACTTTATCTTGTATCATGGCTATTTTTCGTACAAGTTGTTTTTTTAAGTTGCCAGACTGCAGAGACACTAACTCTGGTATAATAGTTGCTCAAAAAATGTTACTTAATCAATGAATCAACAAAAAAGTCAATCGACCAGAAAGAATACGAAAAATATCAAGAATATGATAAACGCAGGCAGATTTGAAAATTCTGGAAACAGCTTGGTGTCACAGAGTAAAATAGAGTGGGAACATATACATTTGGATTTTAGTTCATATGACAACAAAAATAACAAGTTGCATGACTTTAATTTTAAAAATTGTATAATATTTGAACTTTAGATTCTTTATCTGTAGATAAGAAAGTCAGAGTTAGTCAGGAATGAAAGAGGGTTTAATTCATTCCCAGCTCTGATCGATTGATCATAGTTGCCTGAAACAATGTGTTATGGAGAATTCTGAGGTTCTGTTTTCACTCAAGAGTAGAGGATTTTTATGAACCAGCAATGTCTGCCATGTGTGCAGGAGAGGGGAACACACATGCTAAATATTTGCCAGCCCTGAAATAGTTCATGAATACAGCTCTTAAAGAAAATATACGATTTATGGTCTTTTTCTGAAATTCATTCAGAATACAGTTTTGAAAATCCACAGTAAATTGGACTTGAGAAGACTGAGATGTTTTGTCTATAGCTTGTTTCAGATTCCTTTTTTATAAAAACCAAACTAGTATGTCTAAAACTAGTACGTCGGAAATATGGGAGTAGTAGCATTTTTATAGGAAATCGTAGTGTTCATTTTATTGCCTAAATACATAGAAGAATAATGCGTCCCCCACCCCTACCCCAAACACATATAATATTTTGGCAGTGACTTTTCAGTATCCATAATGCTCAATTGATATTCTTTTATTAATCTCAGAAACTGCTGCGATGGAGGTTAATGGTAGCCTTACTGATCAGATGGGGGAAAACAAAGCACAGAGAGCATAAATTACTTTTCAGAGGCTACTAAGCAAAACAAGCAGATGCAAGGCCTGACTTAGGCATTTGCTCAATTATTTGGTCGAGCAGATGCAAGGCCTGACTTAGGCATTTGCTCAATTATTTGGTCAAGCAGATGCAAGGCCTGACTTAGGCATTTGATCAATTATTCCAGAGCTACACAGAGAAAGGTTCCTTTGGGGTCATTCATTCAATACTGTTCTAAATGCAGATAATTTTCATTTTTATCTTGCTATAAAGTGATATAATTTCCATAGCCATTAACTTATAGGCGCCTGGTGACACTTCAGTCCTGCTTACCATTATTCATAGACACAAGAAGGATATAAAGATGTGAAAGTTGCCATCTTTCTTTAAAATAGAAACTAATAAATTAATATATTTTCCTTGGCACAAGTGATTAGTGAAACAAATAAACAAAGAGATAAAATCAACTATCCCTTTTAAGTGACTTTATTTTGCTGTTAGAGGAAATATACTAATAATTCTACTTTCTAGCAGCATTATTTACACTCAGGTCCCAATAAGTTTTCTAGGGCAGCTTCCATGTAACAGCACTTGTTGAAATGGCAGTAAAGAGTGGTCATTTATAAACTAGCAACTCCGTATCTTACTTATAGTGACCACTGCTCCTTTCTCTTGTCTTGATTCCCTGTTGTGCACCCTTCTTGAGAAGTGCCAATTTCACTCTTCTTATTAGAGTTTCTATTGTAAAGTTTTAATTCTGGGGTTTGTTGAGTCACAATGAACTTGTCAGAATGGACACTAGATCATTCTCTTCAAGTATGATGTTCGTAAAAAAAAAAAAAGAGAGGAACAAAATTAAATTACCTGTTATCTTCTAAAGTGCTTAAGGGGAAAATCTAGTAAACACCGGATAAAAAAGTCAAGGATGAGATATTGTACCTACTCAGGAGAAAAGAAAAACAGTTGTATCAAGTCAGCCATATGAAGCCATAGACAATACAGGCGTTAACATCTGCCAACTCAGTGCTGTGTGGATTCCGGCAGCAGGTGCTGGGATCCAACAGCACGCCAAGTGAGGATTCTGGTGTAGGCCACACCCACGAAGAGCCAGTCTCAGAAAAAGATAAGATGAAATCTGCCAACAAGTCTGAAAATTAAAGAGGAATGAAAAGAACAGGGAAAAAATGATAGAAGAGAAATACGAGGCAATGTTAATGAGAGAAAAACAAAGACAACTACCACCAGCAACAAAAGAAAGGAGACAGTACACACATAAAGAAATACTAGGGCAAACAACTACAATCTACTAAATTCATTGGTGAGAAACAGAACCTGCGAAGACAGCGTTCAAAGATGAACAGGGCTGTAGATTAATGTGTTTTCCCTTGGACTTCTAATATCAGGTAATAAAGGAACTTGATAGTTGCCTGGTAAAATGTATTCATGAGTTATAGAAAGAAACTCTTCTCAAAAAAGAAAAGATATGGAGTTGTACTAAGGAAAGTATATTGCAGGAGGAAGATCTCAGAAAATAGTATTGTTACAGTAAATGATCATAAAAACTTTTCTGTCCTCAACTCATTACAGAAATAGAAATTTTCCTTTAATTCAAAATATTCGTAATGCTAGCCAAAAAGATACAATGAATTTGAGATTTTATTTTAAAGTAAAATTGCAGTGTTTAGACCATTTCTGAAAAACTTTTGTTCATAGCGCATTTTGGGACTAGGAAGATGGGGCACAAGTATTGAGGGATGCGAGGAAAAAGAGAAAAAAAGAGAAAGAAAATCAGAGGGAGAAACAGAAATGGAGAGACAAAGAGACAGAAGGCCAGAGAGAAACATTCAGAGAAATGGTAAAGGCAAAGAGAGTCAGAGAAAGATAGACTGATTTACTAAGGAAAAAAAGGCCTGCAAGAACGCCAAATTCACTTCTCTGCATTCAGGCTGCTTCATACCTAAATTGGCTGACAGAAGAAAATATATCCTTTCGGATCCATAGATAAATAGATTTTGAGAGTTTCATGAATAAACGATTGTAGGCAGCCAATCCCTTATCTGGGAAATGTTTTTTACAGCAAATATAAATCGTACATGCTTTGCTGTGTTTCTTCTCAGTGTTATTGGAGGGCGGTTTGAGTCTATCCTCTAGGAAATAATTTGTTTTGTTATATCTTCCCTTGGGCTTTTTCTTCTCTTGGATGAATAATTGTTTCTTAACCTGTTTTTCATGGTTCTAATTTTCTCAACTTTTAATTATCTTTATTGGTTTCCTGAGCAACCTCTGCAAATCCCCCTGAGCCCATCTCAGAGTGATGTGATACTGAGAACCACAATGGACATGCATAGGTCATCTTATGGTGCTTGTAGGAAATTCAGCAGTTACACAGGTACTATTTTCTTCGACTATCACAATCTCTCCTTAATACAGACATTGCAGTTTCCTTTATTGTATTGATGAGGGAAAAGGCACAAAGAGATTAAACGCCTTGGAGACTGCTAGACAGAGAGCAGGAGGACAGACCTGCGAGCAGGAACATGAGTTTAGAGGCAGCCAGTCCCTATTCGGTATAGGGAGGAAGTGAGGAGATATGAGGCAAGAATGAAAAATGGAAGCCAGACTCTGAAGACCTTTATGTGCTGTGGTGAAGATTTTTATTCTACCCATCTGGCAATAAAAGTTTTAAGCAAGCGATTGCAGGATCTGGCTGGTTTTGATGGGTGACTACTCTGGCCACAGTCTATAATGCGATCTGGAACTGGCGGGAGAAGCTTATGCTCAATAATATATGAGAATATTGAGAGTCTCTTGGAAAGGATCAGGTAAGAGGTGATGAGTCCCAAACTAAGACAAAAGCTATAGAAATGGAAGGTCTGGACCCAAATTCAGGGGCCATGAACAAACAGAGGCAAGGGGAGCCCATGAAAGAGACTGAAAGGATTAGTCAAAGAAGCCGGAAAAGCGGATGGGAAGAGTGGCACCCATGGCAAACAGTACCAAATGCTCCAGGGTGGACAAATAGCAGCACAGTCAGCAAAGAAGCTGCAGAACTGTTGTTCAGCAGATCATCATGGATGACCCTAATAGTGCTGCTTTCACTAAGTAGTGAGGGCACAAGACAAACTGCCATGAATTGAGAAATAAATATGCAAAGATTAAAACTATTCAATCTAGAAGTTTTATGGTGACGGTGAGGGACGAGAAAATTTGAGGAAAATTGAAGAGGTAGAGGAGTTTTGCTTGGGGTGGTTATAGACAGAAAATAATAAGCAGAATATGACAAAGAATCATCAAGTATTATGCGCTTATGTGTGAAAATACATCATCACAGCAATGAGTGAGTTTTAGCTAAAAATAGAATGAATCTTGCATTAAATATTCACATATAAAATATCTAAGCATTGATATGTACAGTGTCTAAGAGACAATTAGGATGTTTAAATGGAATTTATTGGTTTCTTCATGCATAGACATTTATATATATATTCTAAACTCTCTAGTAGCACTGCCCATAGGAATAAAAATGACTTGCACTACGAATAGAAGGCATAAATCCCAATTCTAACATTATTAGTCACTATGTATTATTCTCCCATATATTTGTGGATAATACATTGCTAGTGTGTCCCATCTGGCATGTTTATAGGGCATGAAATAACCCATATATTTAGATTTTAGCTTCAGCATTATTTTTACTATACCACATACTATAAAAGTACCTAGCACTGTATCTGGACCATTACAGGGATACATAAATTGAATTACACTTTGTCAATATTTGGAGTCCTGATATGCTTGACTCCTTTGCTCCAAAAGAATCATTTGATTTTTAAAAACAGTTTTAAACACTTCATGAACACTTTTTCAGTCTGGTTTTTATGTTCCTCTGCAATCTGTTACTAGAATTCCCATTAACACAGTATCGGGTCATCGTTCTTAACATCCCACTGCTATGTGGCTTGCTGTGCTCCCGGTTTGCTAAGACTTCTGGCCCACTTAAGCCTTTATATTAATATCACTTTGTCTTGGTGGACTTTTTGAAAGTGCCCTTCCATATACCATGACGAAGTAACATTCTGTTTCTCATTCTCTTCTTCACCAATAACATGTGACACTGGACTCCTAACCTCTAGATTTTGAAACTGTGTTTTACGTAGTTCCAAGCCAGGACTCCACTGAACTCACCTGGCCATCCAGGCTTCAACTAGAGCATCTCTAACATGGTTCACCATGTTTTATCTGAAAACAGGGTTATACTGCTGGTTTGGAAGTAAAACAAGAAAAAAAACACTGCTTTTAGACATTCTATTGTGTCACTGTTTTTTATAAACCTAGAATAGCAGAATAATTGAACAACCACAGACCCAAGTATTTTTACAGCATCCTAAGGAAAAGTGTTCACTATATATGACTTTCTCATTTTGACTTTGGATGAAAAATCTCCTAGCCAAGTCCATTATGAATGATAATGCCATTTGGGGCATGAAAGGCAAAATATCACTGAGATCTGCATAGAACAATGGTAAAAATAGATTGTCATCATGTAGAAATCTATTTAAGTATTTATGTGCTGAAGAGTTTTAAAAAACAAGAAAAATGCTGATATCAAGAAAAGACTGATTTTGTTAAAGGATAATTAGCTGGTGTTCTACTTAAGATCTCTTTAGAAAGGTTGACTTTTTTTTTTTTTTTTTTTTGAGATAGCTTAAGGGTTGATTTTGCCAGTAACCAAGTAATAACAGCAGACTTCTAAGCAGATGGACTAGAACCAGATGTCAAAAGCAAATTAACACATCATGAGACTGCACCCTTTCCCAGACACTGGAAAGACATTCCATAAGATGATGGCCTGGCCCTTTGCCAGCCACACTCGAGGCAAGAGATGTCTAGATAAGATGAGAACAAGAATGAAATAAGGGAACCCCTGTGAGAAAACAAGAAAAGAAGAACTTAACTATTCTATCACTGCGTTAAAAGTAATCTCTCTCAGATCCACACTCAATATCATTTGAAAGGATTGAATAAAACCTGTTCCTTTCAGGGATTTTAAGGCAGGTCAAGAACAGCTAACAGAGATATTGGGCGTCACCATCTAGCCCAGCTGGCTATTTCTCAAGACACTTAGAAGAGTAACGATAGTATAGTATCTGGTCCCCAGCCTTCAGGAATCAAAAGCCTGATTTTGGCAGCACTCTGAGAAGAGATTGATCCCTTATGGGTGGCCTCACAGTAGGCTGATGTATAACACTGAATATTAATGGCCATATTTAAAAAGAGAAATATAAGAATTATAAGGACCAACGTCTTCATATTTGACTAGAGTGTTCTTTCCCAATAGGCTGACATATCTGGGGATCCAAATTATGATTAGAAACTTATATGGTGAGCATGGACTCAGGAAAGGGAACATTAGTTAGATCATTCAATTCTTAAATAACAACATACAAAAATGCCTGCTGCCTCTATCTTTATATGAGAGGTTCTCTGGGCAAAACAGAAAAAGTATATCACCGATTCTTGAACAATGCTTGGCCATATCATACCAACACTGACCTCTGTAATTAAAAGTACTCTGAGATGTCAAGGACATTGTCTTCTTGCTCATTACTATTTCTTATGTCTGGCACCTAGTAGGCATTTAATGTATATTTGTTGGTTAAATGAACACAACTCATCTTTTTCCATGTTTGCAAGGCTGACCAATGCATATTCTATTTTCTGATACATTAATACTCAATCAGGTTACGACAGAACCTACTGGCCCAGGGGCCATTTTACACTAAAGCTGACACTACCCGTCATCTGCTCTAATATAGTAAATATGGACTCTCAGGAGGAACATCCTATATTCCGTATTTCAAAATTCATTATGGATGCATATCAGAACTGTCCCCAAGCTCCAGAAATATTCATTTTTACCTATTCCAGATTATTTATTTCCAGTTGGTGTAATTTCAATGTAGCCACTGGTGAAGATAGGGAAGCCATCTTTGAGTCAGAGAAATCAATGCTTAACTGGTTTTAAGTGGCAACTGTTATTTGAACTTTTTCATCCTCTTTCTTCTCCATCTCCTATGCTTTTTCTCCTTAACTTTTTTTTTAATCTAAAGGCTCTTTCACTTCTCCTTTCCACTCCTGTACCGACATTTGCATTTCATTCTATTTCTGAGAAATAATTTATACTTCTCCTCTTAATCCCTTTAATGCCTGAGCAAAGTATTTGTCTTGATCCCAGCCTAAACACAAACACAAACACAAACACATGCACACACACACACACACACACACACTCATCAGCATGGTAATACCTTAACTATAGTCATGCACTACATAACTACATTTTGGCAAACAACGGACCGCATTTAAGACAGTGGTCCCATAAGATTATAATGGAACTGAAAAATCTCTTATCACCTAATGACACCATAGCCATCGTATCATCATAGAGCAATACAAACACGGTAATCAAAAGTACTGCACTGCCGGTCATATAAAAGTACAGCACATACAATTATGTATAGTACGTAATACTTGCTAATAAATGACTATGTTATTAGTTTGTGTATTTATGATGCCATACTTTTTATCATTATTTTAGAGTGTACTCTTTCTACTTACTAAAAACAAGTTTGCTGTACAACAGCATGTTGTCATATGCCAGCAGCAGCATCGTACATCTCATGTTTACCCAATTTCTTGATTGGATCATTTTCTGTTGTACTTGATTTAATCTCATATTGTCTTATTCATCACGGCCTCTACACACACAAAATTCACTGTTAATGTTGCCAGTAAGAGGCCACATCGAGTGATTGACCTAGAAATGAAAGTAAAAGTGATTAAGGACTATGAAAGTGGAAAGTTAGTGATGGTTATTGTTGGCCAGGCAGGCTTGTCCCATTCCACCATGGCCACAATCCTGAAAAACAAGACTAAAAGTGACAGAAGCTATTAAAGGATCTGCTTCACTGAAGGCAACAAGACTAACAGAAATTCGAGTAGGCCTGTTTTAGACATGGAGAAACTTCTAATAACCTAGATTAAGACCAATTATACCATGACAATTACAGCCAACGTAGCAACTTTGTTCCTGATGTTGAAAGAAAAGGCTGGACCTGACTATGATGTTGAATTTATTTCTAGCTCTGGGTGGTTTAAATGACTCAGGAATTGTTATTGATCACATAATGTGAAAGTGAGTGGTGAGTCTGCGAGTGCTGATGTGATGGCAGCTGAAGAATTTTTGGAAACTAGATAAGCTGATTGTGGAGGGGAAATTATTTGCCAGAGCAAATATTCAATATGGATGAAACCTACCTATTCTGGAAATGGATGCCAGGTCAATGCCAGGTTTCAAGGCCTTTGAGGACAGTCTTACTTGGGGGCAATGTTGTAGGCTACAAATTGAAATCCTTTGTGATCTGGTGCAATGAGAATCCTAGGGCCTTAAAGCATATCAAAAAGCACACACTGCCAGTGTACTACAGGAGTAATAAGACACCATGGATGATCCAGCTCCTCTTCCAAGATGCCCACCTGAATTGTTATGCCAGTGCAATGGAAAAGTATTCTCTGGAGAATAATATACTTTTCAAGATTTTGCTTATTGTTGTTAATGCTTCCGGAATCTACCTTTTATTGATGAACTTCATCTCAATGTCAAAGTGGAGTTTCTTCCTCCAACCACCACTCTTTGATCTAACCAATGGATCAAGAAGTTATAGCAATTTTTAAGGCCCACTACCTGTGGAGGACTTTTGTCCAGGCTGTTGATACAACTGTGGAAGACACCAAGAATACACTGATGCAATTCTGGAAGGATTACAACATCTATAATTGCATTTAGAATCTTGCTTTGACTTAAGATAATGTCACCAAGGAGTGTATGAATGGTACTTGGACTAAGACACAACAGAAGTTCGTCCATGACTTCAAAAGATTTGCCTAGGATGAAGAGGTTTGAAAAAGTCAACAAAGATGTGGTTGAGATGGCAAACAACTGTAACCTGGGTGTGGATGAGGATGCCATTGAGGAGCTCCTAGAGGTGTGGTTCCTGAAGGATTAGCTAATGAAGAGTTGGAATCTGGACAGGAACACATAGATGGAGTAAAGGCAAGAGAAAGGGAAATTGCAAGAGAATAAAAAGAACCCCAAGAAAATTCATAGTGAAAGGTTTAGCAGAAACTTTTGCAGACCTCGATGAGATCTTAAAATTTTTGAAAACATTGACCCCAATATGAAATATTTTTATTAATACAGAGGAATGTTCATGGTGCATTATCTACTTATAAGCAAATCTATGATGAAAAAAAGAAACAAACCAAGCAAACCACTCTGGACCTATTTCTGAAAAGAATGACACCTTCTCAAGAAGAGTCTCAGGCAGGTCCTTTGGGAAATATTCCAGAAGAAAGCACTGGAGATGAGAACTTATTGCCCTGAAGACCTTCCAGAGGGACAAGATGTGAAGATAGAAGAGAGTAATGTTGATGATCCTGACTCTAGTGTAGACCTAGGCCAATGTGTGCATTTGTGTCTTAGTTTTTAACAACAAAAAAAATTTTTAAGTAAAAAAAAATTTAATTTTAAATAGAAAAAAGCTTAAAGAATAGGGATATGAAGAAAATATTTTTGTAGAGCTGTACAATGTGTTTGTGTTTTGAGCTAAGTGTTATAAGAGTCGAAATATTTAAAAATTGTTAAAGTTTATGGAGGAAAAAAATTGCAGTAAATTAAAGTTAACTTATTATTAAAGCAAAAATTATTTTTGATAAATTTAGTGTAGCCTAAGTGCATAGTGTTTATAAAGTCCATAGTTGTGTACAGTAATGTCCCAGGCCCTCACATGCACTCACCCCTCACTCACTGACTCACTCAGAGCAACTTCCAGTCCTGCAAGTTCTGTTCATGGTAAGTGCCCTGTGCAGAAATGCCATTTTTTACCTTTTATACTGTATTTTTACTGTACCTTTTGTTTTAGATACATTTAAATACACAAATACCATTGTGTTATAATTGCCTGCAATATTCATTACAGTACAAGCTGTACAAGTTTGTAGGCTAGAAGCAATATTATGCTACATTGCCTATATCATTTAAGTTTGTATAAGTGGACTCTATCATGTTAGCCTAATGACATGTGTCCCTGTCACTAAGGGATGCATGACTATAATTAATTAACTAGTCTCGATAAGATAATACAGTGATGTAAAAATATGATTGTATGTAGGTATGAAAGAATGTCACACACTTTCAGACAATATTTATTAGTTGTTTATAAATTAGCTAAAGTGTCTAACAGAGTCCCTGACACACAGTAAACACTTTTGAAATTCCTTTTCCTCCTTTTCTCTTTAGTAGAGTACCACCTATACACACACACTTACACACATGCATGTTTCCCTAATATCTTTAATTCATTCTATTCATTAATTGATAATGAGTGAATTTTGAGGAAGACTGACCTGTATGCCCACAGGATAGATTTTCTTATTAATAATAAAATTTTTGATGTATCTTCATAACAGGAATGGGGAAATTAAATATTGGACATGAAAGAAAAATTAAAATGCATATTCTTATCACTTGATTTATGCTCTTTTATCAACGATCTGGACTTGCTCCTTAGAGATGTCAAAGATAATTTTTAATACTTTCACTAATGCATTTCCTTCATCACTCCTTCTGGGGCTCTCTATATATCAGCAAACCAGCCAAAATAAAAATTTAGGAACCATGACCATTAATAAATGCAGGCCCCTAGGTAGAGTGTCAAAATGTTTTCAAAGGCCAGATTTTAACCTCCAACTCATTCCACTTACTTTTGTCCAATTATAAAATGCATGCCATTCTAACCAAGGCACATATTTTTAAAGTTTGACATCGACATGTGCCACACAGAGAGCAGAACTGGGCAGAGGTCCATGACTTACTATGATTTATATTCTGTCATTGAAGCTAATGCATATGGAATGGCTTAAAATCTTCTTCCCTTTCTCCAGTGCTTTAAATGGAATCAAGCATAGGACAATATTAATTTTTAAGTTAACTTACTCTAATTGAATGGCGATGCTTTATTATAGTCATGTATCAAACAAGGACCACAATATATCATAAGTGACACAGCTAAAGTAGATCCTTTTATGTTTTGCTTTTCATTCTCCTTGATTTTTTATCCACAAGCTCGTTAAATACCACCATTAGTATATTAATATACTCTGTTAGTAAATTAACATTACTAAATCATCCCTAGCCTAGTGACAGCATTCCTAAATCACGCACAATGATATGCAAACCAGTTCATACTCTTCAAACAGAGGTATTCTTATATCATAGAAACCCATAGCTAAATGACTCTTAAGTAGATTCAAGAAGAATCCATTTTCTCTCATGTTCCACCTCTCTGTCCCTCAGATGATTCTGTATCTTAGTAGCATCCAAGAGAAAGTAATGAGTTACTGAATAGTTTTTTTTATTATTGTGGTAAAAAAATAACATGAGATCCACCTCTTAGCAGTTTTCTTCAATGTACAGTACAGTATCATTAACTATAAGAACAATGTTGTACAGCAGAGCTCTAGAACTTTTTCATCTTGCATAACTGAAACTTAATACACACTGAACAGCAACTCTCACTTCCCCCTATCCCAGCTTCTGGCAATTGCCATTCTACTTTTTGCTTCTATGGGCTTGACTACTTTTATATACCTCATGTAAGTGGAATCATGCAGTATCTGTCCTTCTGTGACTGACTTATTTCAATTAGCATGATACCCTCAAGGTTGATACATGTTGCCATATATGATAGAATTTTCCTGATTTTAATTCTTTTTAGAGATAAACCCAGAAGCGGGATTGCTGGATCATATAGTATTTCTATTTTTAATTTTTTGAGAAACCTCCATATTGTTCTCCATAGCGGCTGCACCATTCTATGTTCTCACCAACAGTGCACAAAAGTTTCAATTTCTTCACATCCTCATCAACACTTTTTCTTTTTTCTTTTTTGATAATGGTCATCCTAACTGGTATGAGGTGAATATGGTACTGGTATAGAGACAGAAATACAGATAAATGGAACAGAATAGAAAAATAAATCCATGCATACATGGACAACTGATCTTCAAAAGGGTACCAAGGGTACCAAGAATACACATTGGGGAAAGGATAGCCTCTTCGAAAAATGGTGTCGGGAAAACTGTATATCCACATGCAATCGATCAATCAATCAATCAATCAGCAAGCAAGCAAGTAAGCTTGGACACTTATCTTACGCCACACACAAAAATCAACTCGAAACCTATTAAAACTTAGGAAGACCTGCAACTATAAAATCCCTAGAAGAAACATAGAGGAAAATCTTCACAACATTGTTTTGGCAATGATTTCTTGGATGTAACACCAAAAGCACAGGCCAAAAAAAAAAAAAAAAAAATAGACAAGAGAGACTACGTCAAACTAAAAAGTTTCTGCACAGCAAAGGAAACAATCAATAGAGTAAAAAGGTAACCTACGGAATGAGAAAAAAAAGGCATAAACCACATATCTGATAAGTAGTTAATATTTAAAATACACAAGGAACTCCTACAACTCAATATTGAAAAAAAACAAAAACAAAAAAACCCTGATTAAAAAATGTGGAAAGGCTAATGCTATTTTCGCAATTATTTTTTGATATATTATGTTCAAATCAACATGTAGTACATCTTAAACTTACACAATGTTTTATACATATGTTATATCTTAATGAAGAAAAAGATGGTCAAAAAACTTGAATAGACATTTCTCCAAAAAAGACATACAAATGGCCAGTAAGCATAAAGGTACTCAACTTTACTAATCATCAAAGAAATGACATTCCTTAAAAAATTATAGTAAATGAAAACAGATGATTTTCAGTGATGTGGCTGATTTATAACTTCCCAAGGAAAAAAAGGAACTTCCTGTGGTTGTATAGAAATCAAAACTGATTCTTGTCAATTTCTGTCTGATTTTCACTGAAAACATTAGAATTGGCCTAAAACAAAACTGTGAAGTTTATGCTGACACCCTCCATCCCTCTTGAGAAGTATCCTGACCTCTGATTCTTACTTATATTAATTATGAGAATTGAGTGAGATAATATATGTAACAATATGTAAAAACACTACATAAACTTGAAAACACTATACAATTATAATAATAATTATAAATAAATAGGATTGAGGGACATGACAATACTTAGAAATACCAAAGTAAGAAAGAAAAGAGTCTTTGGCTTTATTCCATAGGGAGTTGAGAATATATAACTTAACTTAAATAATGTGAGAAATTATGTTGTGTTACTCTTTCTTCAGGAAAAAAATACAATTTAGCCTACTTCAGCTCCAAGCCAAAATATTCAAGATCTAGAACTTTATCATGGTTATCCTGAACTTTCACAGACTGTCTTCCCCTCCCTGGAACACTTTGCCTTCTCTTCCCATTCCCATCTTGGTTTAATTTCTAGTCATCCTTCAAACTGCAACTTAAATATCACTGCTTCAAGGGAACTGTCATGCCCCAAACCCCACTCAAAACTAGGTCGTTCAATTCCACTTATTATAGACTTTTGGAGCACTTTGTACCCCTCCTTTGTAGCACTAAAGAGCATCATAATCACAAAGCTCTTTGGTTGTGATATATGCTCCATGTGCGCAGGAGTTATGTCTGTTGTATTTTGTTCATGTTTTTCCCCTGGCAGATCCAGCTCAATAATGAACACTCGCCTCTTGGCGTCTATGTGAGGACTGCTGAAGCTATTCTATGCAGCTTGGGTTATCAGGGTAAGTGTTTTGTTTTCTATAGTTTGTGGCTATTTTTGACTGATTTCAATATTTTTGTCCCTGCAAGTTGGCTTCAGCAATGGCTATTTCATTGGCAGCGTCATACTCCTATGTGTGGGGTGAGAGGTGATGCTATTTCAATGCCTCTGGGTGTTTCCTAGATGGTAAGAAAGTAATGTCATGTACATAAGCCAGTAGTAAAAACATCATCTTCCATCTCTTAGGTGAGTTGATCTCATTTGACATCACTCAGTAAGCCCCTAGTTCTACATTTCAAGCCTTGCTTAGTGTCTGGTTCAAAGTGCTGAGATCAGCTATTCATTGGTTTGCTTTGAGACAGCAATATGGACAGAGGTTATGAGTGAGAAATATATTTTCAGAAATTTTATGACAACGTGAAGAATCTAGAATGTAATAAATGACTAAACGAAATTAAGCATTTAATCCCACACACTGGTACAAGAATGACTTATTTCTATGCTTTGTGTTATTTTATTATAAAGAGAGATAGCTTACACAGATCAGACTGTTCACTGTGATCAGAATAACCACTCTTTGCTACCAATGAATTATGCTAATTCGTATTTCAAGATGAGGCACCTGAGCTGCATATCTCCTTGTGTTACCTGTGACAGCTACACTTTCCCCCTCATCAGTTCTACAAATCTCATGATTTATAATTAATCTCCTCAGACTCCACCTAGGTCACCAGAAAATGTGAGTGTAGTATTTGCAAGGAACAGCTAACGTATTTAAATAGATGGTTACAATACAACATGAATAAAAATTGATGACTGAATTACATTTATCAGAATTTTTTCCAGACTAACAATGAGGGGAAAAAAAACTAGAAAATGTAATTTTCACTTGTTTCTGTTTTTATACTCCATCTTCTCTTGGATAATATAACATCTAGACTGCTGTCTTTTTTAAAGCCTTGAATTTTGAAAAGAATGCAAAGTAACTGTATTCTGCCCTCTACTGTGCCAACTGACTCTGCAATGCTGAGAACAGAAATATTTCCCCTTCTGACCCTAGTATCAATCAGTAGGCATTGTCAAACTTGACATTTTATTGTCCCTTCCATAGTGGCATGCTGTAAATAGAAACATTATTGTTATAAATTGTTCTTTAGAGTTTCACATAGTACAAATTACACCATAGACTCTATTTTATTAAATGGTAAAACTCAGCAGGGTTTCCATCAGGAGGTCAACCTATGGTACTTTGTTCTCCTAAGAAATGAGTACTAGGTTGGCAGGCTACGCAAAAGGTCGCATCATTACCATTCTAACAGCAAATAAGTCATAAAATCTTTTCTTAGGATACATATTAAAGTATTTAACCTGATCTTCAATATATTTCTTAACATCGAGAGGTGATGCACTACATCTCAACATGGGCCAAAGCTTGCATTCAGGAAAGAACCAACATATGAACACAATATCAAGAATTTAGTACATAAACAAAAAGGGCAACAGAACGAAATTAAAGAGGAATCAAATATTTTTCTTGTCTTTAAAGAGGATTTCAAGGAATCACAAATATCTGAATGTCTGAATACAGATCTTGTTTAAGGTACCAGGATAGGTATAAGGAATATTAAGAATGGTAGGTTGTCTTCATGAAATTTATAGTCTAGTTTGGTAAGCATTGGATAAACACATGAAACCACACACAAAAAAAGGACATTACATGGTAAGTGACTAGAATAATTAGTACAAACTATCTGTAGGTGATTTTACTAGAACACCATTGTACTCATTTACTTAAGTACTATACAGGAACTGAGTAGTTGCAACAGAGGCCTATGACCCACCAACTCTAAAATATTTACTATCTTTACCAAAAAGGTTTGCCAATTCCTACTCTAGAAGTTTAGAGGAAGAGCAGATTGTCTTGTACTGGACTGGTAAAGAAAGGTTCAAACAATGGGCAGAAATCGACAAAGGAAGGAAATGAGGGAAGAGCACTGTAAGCTGAGGGACCATATGAGCAGAAGTGCGGGAGTGGGAAACTGGGGTTCAAGAGACACAAAGGCCAGCCTGGCTTAAGGTGGTGGGTGCAATTGTTTGGAAAAGTGGAAACCATATGAAAACGTTGATTTTCAATTGGGCACAAGAATGACAAGCCACCTAAATGTCAAGTGAAGAAATATGGACTTTCTCTTCATAGTCAAAAGATGAGAGCTTTGTTGTGAGGGCTATTGTTTCGTTTTACTTTGTTTTTAGCAGATAAGTAAAAGAAATGAAAGATATATTTTTTTAATTGCCACATTTTATTTCAATAAAGCAGACATTTTATTTGACCTAACTAGATCAGTTGCCTGCAGAGCAAAGAAAATAGTCAAAGAACTTTTTATACCACCTCTATAAACTCATCCTTCTTTTCATTCGTTTTAAAGAAAATTTAACATTGTTAAATACAGTTTTTTACCCAGCACATATTTGTGTCCCTTACACCTGTGATCCATATTTTCTTCATGTTTAATACTTGAAAAATCAAAGCCCCGAGCAGTAACAGAGAAAAAAAGTGGTCTTTGACCCTGTCTTTTTTGATTTATAGGGTGTACAGTGCTGTCATTTTGATTTGCCCAAAGGTTAAAGCTTAAAGACAGTACAGGAAAGCACAGTCCTCAAAAGAGATAAATGCACTAGGGCGAGCTCCCAGGCAAATGGCATTTTATATTTTTGCTCCCGGCTATTGGTCACTTTCATCTAGTGAACTGGGGCTACAGTACAGCTCAGGAAAGGTATGGCAAGTCTGTCCAGGTGTCCGGTCACCCAAACTGGTATAGCCCACTCATAAGCCATGTGTGCCTGTAAGGCCTCTCTAAAGAGCACAGCTATATTCTGAGGCAGAATTATAGGTTCATGATAGGTATAATTCAAGAACTATCCAGGATCCAACTAAGAAAGATTCCCAAATCTTCAGGTTAACCTGGAACCAAATGCAACTTTCAGGTGTCACCCAGGACTAGATCAGACATCACAGGATCACTTGAAAATTAAATGGAGAATTCAGTTCTGATTCAAATCATTCTCATGCTCCTGAAGCTATGATGGGTCTAGCTTTAACTCAACTAACCTAGCTTCATGGAGAATTTTCAGATTGCACAGGTATGGGAGAAATATGTCATAATAAAAAAAAAAAATCATAGGTCTGCAATTAGAAGATCTGAGATTAATTTTACTAGTTGAGCTCCCTTGAGCCAATCACTTAATTTTTCCGAACTAATTTTTTCTTACCTATATAGTGACATAATCTTAGCATCACAGTGTTACTAAGTCAAATAGAAAACATTTATGAAACTACACTGCAAATTTCAAGGTGCTTGACAACTATTTCTTGTTATTACCACTTCATGTTTTATATAGCAGTTCCTAAAATGTCGTATGGGGGCCCCGGAAGTACCAAGACCCTTTTAGTTTTGCAACAACAAAACTAAGCAGTTATTTGACTTTTCCACTGTGATTATCTCTATTGAACAAAGCAGATTTCCCAGAGTCTGAGTGATATACGATGGTATCACTCTATAAGCTGATGAAATGGTGCGCTTGTGCACATTCATGTTTTCTGGAATTTTCTAAAGTAAATCTTTGGGATCCTCAATAACTGTTGAGTGTGTAAAGGGGTTCTGATATCAAAACATTTGAGAAATCCTGTTTCATAATATAAGTTTAGAGCTTCTTAAATGTCCTTTAGAAACAAACAAAGCACACATTGTTTGCTCCTGTAGTAAATATATAGATAGATAAGACAGGTAGAGATGAACATCTTTAACTGTTAGACACTTGTGAGCTTATTAGTTTAAAAATAATAAGAATGGGAAAGAAAAACATTGCAAGCTCTGTTTTATCAACCAAGATGCTTATTGAGTACCTTTTATGTTTAGTGTATTGCTCTAAAGCATACACCAAAAAATCCAATACACTTCCTGCTCAAAAAACTTTGAAACAATTTGTGACCAAAAGTGTATTTTATAGAACAATATATGTTGATTAAAATTCCAACTAAGCTAGTTTTGTAAAATTAGTAATATAATTAGACATAATTTTGAAATAAATGTTCTGATTTTGTGGCACAGCAAAAAGGAAAAAGGATTAGAATAGGAATATATCCATGTCAGCAATCAACATTATCTAAAGTCATAATAATATAAATAATAAATGTTAATTTAATCAAAATGAGATAAAAGTCATTGTCATTGGGAAACAAGGCCCAGAAATTGACCTTGGTTGTAACAATAAGCCATAAGTATTGTTTGGTCACATATACTGTATTCATGCATTACAGTTGCAAAAGTGAAAACTATTTTTAAAATTGGGCTTTACTATTTCATTTAATAGTACAAGAATGCACCAAAATTTCAGATATACAGCATAACTGTTCCGAACGCCCCTGAACCATCTGAATCTCTGATCTATCCAGACATATTTTGTTTGTTTGTTTGTTTGGATTTGAGCCAGAAGCAGAGAAAGTCAAGCAGGTCTGGATCTAAATGGAATCTGAGTATAAAGCCGGCCGGCTGGGAGTACAAACCTAGCTCTAGTGGGAAACAGGACTAAAGCAGGATGTAGGCAGGCAGCAAGAATTGGAAGAAACATCCAGGACTCCTCAAGCCAAAGCATTTTAAACATTCGATATCCTACCAAAATAAAAAGCTATGGCAGAGACTAGCTCCACTTTCCATTGTTGTTAGCTTTCAGGTTCATTCTTCTTTGTTAAAACCAATAGTTGGGAGTAAATTATTTTTAGATGACTTATAGCAGGAAGTCTTAGTAAAGGAGAAAAATTCACACAATTTAAAATTAATAACAACTTAAGACGTTGTCTTATGATCCATAGAAAAGACTAGAATAAAGATTCTATTAGCAAAATTAGGTCTGACAAAGATTGGGTTAAGAAAAAGACAGGCTAGAATTAGGACATGCCATAATGGTTTTAGGAAAATTTAATCTCTCTCTCTCATTCTCTTTCTAGAAACTAACTTCAGAAGAAGGTAAATTTTTAAAAGAAGCTCTACTTCATTTCTTCTCTTTCTTCTCCCTAGAAAAGATAGACACAAGAAAGGGACAAAAGCAATAGTATTTTTATGCATTTTAAAATTGTTATATTTAGGGATGATTAGGCATGGAGATAAGACGGATCATTTCTCTCTTTCAGGAAGTAGAAAAACTATATGATTTCAAAATAATATAGATTTAATGAGGTAATATACAAGGGCTAATATTTACTATTAACAACTATCTTTCATAGATGAGAAAGGACCATTTTGCTTTCTCCTATATCTTTCTCTGTGTATATTCCTGTGTTGTTGAGAATGGACTCTTGAACTCCTGTTGGAGGGAGCCAAAAGTGACCTACTCTGGAATGGGTACCCACATCAAGGTTCCCACTGTTCATTTGGTGATAGCGAACCAGACAAAGTGGTTATAACAGAGTCCCCAGAACACTAGCCACCTTGAAATGATAATGACTTTATAATTATGACTTTTGTTTAAAAGTTCAAATGAATACATGTTATATTTCTACTGGCCAATTACATTTCTTAAATCTGTGGTTATGATATAAATAGGCCCTAGATCATTTACTAAATTAACCAAAACAAATTTTTTGAGCATTTATTATATGAATATACTTTCCTAGGTACTATTTAAGTAAATGAGATAAAGTCTGCAAATTAGTTTTCAGCACATTATGAAAACTAAAACCAGTAGCCCCCAAAATACTATAAAATGAAAGATGCCCTTATGTTAAAAATAAAGTGTTACTAAGGCAGCCTCATGAATTAATAACATAATATGGTATATGCCAAATTTGTAAATGTTTATAACAATATAGAATCAACACTGTTTCCTCCATTGGTAACATTTAATGAACACTTTCTATATCAGACACTGATATCATTTATCCTCACAGCATCCTAGCTGAATGTAATTTTCAGGAATCCTGCTATTATTAGATGGTACAGAGAAGCAAAGATCTCAGAGAAGTTCTCCCATATACAGTTTCTGTCTCTTCAGAAACTGGATGTAAGATGAACTTTCACTCTACCTGGGAGTGCTGGTTTAAATGTCTGATGAAAGCAGCAGTGTAAGAGTGCTCTTTTATATGGGAAGCAACAGCACGAGAATATATTCAGCACAGAATCCAGCGTGGTCATTGTTATGCCACTGTAAACATATGAAGTCACAGAGTAAATGAGACTTAGCATGGGGGCCTGAGACCCAGTGAAGAGCACTGAAAGGACGAGTCTTGTGCATTCAAGCCATCTCACCAGGTAGAAGACCTGAAGTGAATAATTATCTCCAGATAGTGACATTTTCTGATACAGAGGAAGGGAAGAATGAAACACATCTAACAGGGAAAGCTCATGTTTCAAATAACATGCTCTCCTCTTACAGTTGAAATATCACTTTAGGGCATAATTGGATTTTAAAGTTGTATTTTAAATGATTACAATAAGTAGCATAATGATGTTTAAGTACCCTTTATATTAATATTATGCTACCATTGGCAATGGCATAATGATACACTACTAGAAAGGGCTTTAAAAAAACTACAGATACGGTAGCACTGGCTTAATTAGTTACCAGGCTGAACTTTTTGATTCCATAAATATTGGAAGACTATGAAATGCAAAGTATAATATAAATGTTAATTAATCTAAAAGTATCAGAGCCAAGATTAGGACTCAGCTTATCCCAATAATAAAGGCTTTAGGATGAAAGACCACTCTTAATTCTGGGTTTAAAAAATGTAAATATATTTCTAGCTACCATATATATGATTTAGTCTGCCATCTACCTTTAAATACAATGTTTAACCAGAGATGAACATCCTCTTGATGGAGACCATCTTAAACTTAAAAAATTATCATTGCTTTACAGAATCCACATAATGGTTTGAAATCCTGCTGGGTTCCAAATATTTTGTAAAGTTTTTGTTGTTGTTGTTGTTGTTGTTGTTGTTGCATTTAAGGATAATTTTATTTAGGAAAATAGGTTTTAATGCAAATCAATAAGAAAACGACGACTCAATAGGGAGAACGAAATAGACAAGAGATGTGACAAGACAAAAGACATTTCACAAAAGAAAAATCATGCAGCAGTAATAAAAATATAAAAGGATGTTCACCCTCTATAATAATCAGGGAAATGAAAATTAAGACCACAATGAAATTATTTTACACTGAATAGACTGGCACAAATGAATAAGTCTGTTATTTGGTAATGTTATTTGGTAATAACATAATATGGTATATGCCTCTTATTTGGTAGTGGTATTTGGTAATAACATTACCAAATACTAGTGAGGATGTGAATCAAATAGAATATTGCTAGTGGTAGTGTTGATTGGTACAAACATTTTTTAAAATAATGTCTCATTATATGATAAAGTTGAATATTTGGATAAACTATGATCTTGCAATTCTATTCTTCATTACATGCCCTAGAAAAACTTTTGCAAATGTGTATCAGAAGATTTTTACACTACTATCAATAGCAGCACAGTATAAAAAAGGGAAGAAAAATTGGAAATTGACCAGATGTCCAATGGAGGATAATGGTAAATAACTTGCAGTCT
>NW_006439717.1:4732859-4737245 GCF_000325575.1 Pteropus alecto
AATACACAGACAATATAAAGGAGAAAAAAAAAAAACTACAAAAGGTCAAAGATAAGCAAAATTAAGCAATATTTTTTGGTTTATGATATATAAAACTTTGAAATTAAAGCATGAGAATAATAAAAGCAAATATATTTACCTTTGAAGAGATCTAGGATTATACAATTAATAGCATTCTGTTTTTTTTATTTAAGGGCAGAGTTCATTATATTGTTATGCCATATAACATATCTGCATGTTGCATGACTTGTTTTGAGCAAATAGTTACCATCCTTTTTGTTCAAATAATTTTACATTTAAAATATAAACCTTAAAATGTCATAAAAATAAATTAATTAATGTTTTAATATTCTTTACCTAGGAAAGTTTTTCTAGTATACCTATCTGTTCTAGAAGATTTTAAAATTTTCTCACATTAAGAATTATACAACTAACTCTCTCTCACAGTAATGTTGGCTCTGGCTCTAAAACCTAAATATTGTATCTGTGATTTATTAAATGATCTTGATGTGATATTATTAATAAAATTATCAGATTGAAACGTGTTTCTAATTTACACTGCTTTCAGTAAAGAACTTGCTTGATGAAATTTAGAGATTTATATGTTTACTAACTCAGTCAGAAATTTTGCATTTTGGACTTACTGCAGCTTCAAAAGAAGTCCCAAGAGAGTCGTTAACTTTAAAAATAATTATAATCAATAGTCATAGAAGCCTCAGACTCAGAGCCAAAAGACAAGCCTACTAGAAGAAAGCCATTCTACAGCAGAAATCTTGGATTTATATTCTAAGGCCACCTAATTATTGATTCTCTAAAAATCAATTTCTTTATGTATAAATGGATGATTACAGATCACAGAAGCCTCTGTCTCTTGGTGTGAATAATCAGAGATTTGCATATATTTTTAATACTGAATGACACAGAGGAACCATAAAAAATGAATTGAGAACAGGAAAAGCTAGAATACCAGGCATCTAATTAGGATTGTATTTAGCTGAGTTAAATCAAATGCAAATATAGTTTGTGATTCCAACAAAGTATTATTTTCAAATTTATGGCAATTAGTTACTTCAGGGACTTGACAAATACTACTAAATTAAACAAATCTTCAAAACTACAGTTTAAACTAAATCAAAAGAAAAAGTACATGGCTAAAATGGATTATTCTTTCTAGTACTGGTATTCTTCAGCTTTGTGTGTCTATTTATTCATCTATTTCTTCAAAAACATATTTATTGGACACCTACTACATGCCATGCAAATGCCAATACAAAATCATACAGGGCGAATCTAACCTGGTATGATTATGTGCTCATCATGTGTCCATATATAATTATGACATAAAATCCAGTTTAACTCTAAAAACGAATTACTTTTTCATGATGCAATCATAGATCAAAATCAGAAGTTAAATTGGAAGAAGCAAACTTTTCTTGCAAAGGACCAGACAGTCAATATTTTAAGTTTTATGGACTAGATGGTCTCTGTTGCTACCCTGTCATTGCAGCACAAAAGCAGCTACACATAACTGACCATCTATAACAGATAATACATAAATGAGTGAATATGTCTGTATTCCAATAACACCCTACTTATGGACACTGATATTTAAATGTCATACAATCGTCATGTGTCATGAAATATTATTCTTCTTTGATTTTTCCAATAATTTAAAAATGTGAACAGAGGGTAGAGGAAGCTGGGGGCGGGCGGCTAAGAGAATGGGGTGAAGGGTTAAAGAAGTACAAGTTAGTAGTTGATAGATGGTCACAGGGATGGTGAGCATGGCATAGGGAATGTACTTAGCATTAATATATTGGCTAGGTGGAGAAACAGAGGAAAGAAGGAGCAATTAAGGGGATCGTTTTATAAACTATATAAATGTCTAACCAATGTATTGTATACTTGAAACTAACTAAAATAAATAAATAATGTGACTATTATTCTATTTATTCAAATTTTCTCCTATGATTCTGTAAATGTCTTCTTTGTTTAGTTGGTAGTTAAAAGTTTTGGTGTTATTACAAAGAGCATCTTATCTTTCAGTTGGTTATTACCAGCAATGACTGTTTCTTGAAGGGTGGTTAGGGCTTAGAAAGGCAGAGGTGGGAGAAGAGCATTCCAGTCAGAGGGACGACCCTTGCTGAAAATCCAGAGCCTGCAAAGATTAGAAGTTATATCAGGAATTGAAAGGGGTTTCATTGGTCTGGAGCCAAAGATATCTGGAGAGAGCCGTTGGAGAATAACGATAAAGCGAGCAGCAGCAGAACATACATAGCATGTTAGCGAGTTTAGGTTTTCAGAGGTAGTACAGCATGCAGGTTGAAAGCAAGGACCCTGGAGTCAAATTACTCATGTCCTGGTTCTGCAACTTATTAACTGGGTGACCCTGCACATCTCTGTTTCAGCTTCCTCGCTGATAAATGGAGATTCTGATAGTGCCAACCTCATCAGAGTACAGCGAAGATTACATGAGTCAAGACACATAGCGCCTGGTGTGGATAAGCATTCGATAAACGTTAACTTTTTTTTTTTAATATGAAAATCAATCCCAGCTCATGGTCCGAACCAAAACAGGCAGGATTTGGTCCACGGGCCATAGTTTATGACCCTGACTTAGAATGTTAATTTATTTTCTTTTAGAGAAGTCTTTTTTCTAAAAGGTATCACCTTTATACATTGCGTTTTAAAAAAACACCTTTGTGTTTCTCCTATGGTTTTAAAGGTTCTAAGATGGTATTTGTACAGAATTGCCAAGCTTCAATATAGTACTCAGAGAAAAACCCCTTTATTTCATTTCATTTGAATTCATTTTAAAAAGTACCTCTCTGAGGATAAAGAATTTTGTAGAATGTTTCCCCTTGGTTTCATTAAATTTTACGTCGAGTTCATTGGATCTGCCTTATCCAAAATGTCTTAATATATCTTTAGACATTAGAATTTAAATAGCTGAAAGCAAATATATTATATGCTGAGTCCCAAGTGCCTTCCCTGTGGCTCATCCAATCCTGCAGACACTCTTGAGTTGCCTGCAGAGTAGGTCCTCTGCTGCAAATGACCCACCATGACTGAACCAGTCGTGTGTCATAAGTGGTGTCCAAATAAAATATCTAGCTTATATTTTATTATCTCTGAGGAGAGCTGATCTTCCTAGAATGCTAAAGAGATACTTCGTGTGTGTCGCATGACATCATTCTCTACCAGCTCATCCAATTTAAATTATTTGATATGGCTTTATTAATTGCTACAAATAAATAAATTAAATAATTCTGTGGGATCTTAAATATTTCCAGCATAGTTGGCATATCTCCCTCCTCCAAAGGCATGGTCCCATAAAACATTAGTTGAAGGGGGAAAAAAGTGCCAATAATATGAAAATGTCTTTTAAAAAAATGTTCCATTTATTAAAATTAAACATTTTTGGATAATTTTAACACTTCTTTTTTCTGAGTTTTTATTATCAACACGGAAGTTACGGTTATTTAATTCCTGTAATTTTCCTTTCTGAATTCTGTCTCTTGGTTTTAAATTTCTTTTGAGATACTTGCTTGTTGGAAATGTCAAGGAAATATTAGTATTTTTTCTTCCTCATGTTTCTCTTTGAATTTGTATAATATAGCTACAAGAACATATTTCAGTATCAGAGAATTTCTAAAGCTATGTCTTGAGAAGAAATGATTTTCTATGAATAAGAAAATATAAGATTTGTACCAGGAACCTGGAACTGTTGGCAAAAGAAATAAAATTATGCTGCTAGAATCATTTGTTTAGTTTGAAGGACTCTGCCAAAAACATGAAGCAGTAACATTCTGCATCTTTTTCAAGGTCACAACTGCAAATAAAATTATCTTAATGCTTCTAAGTCATTCTTAGAAAGTAACCCTTCATTAAAAACAAAAAAGCTTAGAACATAATTTAGCAATTTAGCAGATGGTATTTTAAATGAGAGCAAAACCTCCCAGGAGTCATTCCCTTTAGTCAACATAAAAGTGCAGAGAATTAACCACGCTCAGGGCTGAAGTGTGACATTATGTCTATCTGGTCACTCAAAGGGCTAGAATATATATAGTTCAAACCATTGCTTATGTTCCCAAGCAATAAATTTAGCTCAGACCATTCAAAAGTAAATAGTCTAACATAGGCTATAAACTAAAATTGTTCGAACATTAAATAAAAACAAAACTCTCGACATTCTGCAAAACTTCAGAGCAGAGTTCTTAACCTGTTTGCAGCAAGTTGTACCTGAGGAAATGCCAGCTTAAGAACAGTATCCAATAAAGAAACACAGGTTGCTAGAGCATTATAAATGTGACTCATTAGAGCAACTGTTCTAATGAACACTTTTCTCTACCTTCAGTGGGTTAAGAATATTAAAGCTTCGTTCCT
>NW_006439717.1:4737260-4754643 GCF_000325575.1 Pteropus alecto
GGATATTTTCTGTTTGTGAACTCCCGGGGAACTTGTTGTAATGTCTCCTGGTGAGTATAAGACAGTACTATGTTCTGTAGTTGCCAGCTGGTAGGAGCAAAAACACCTGGGTAAAGTACTTGTTAAATGGCATATTTCTTCTCCATGGCAGGCATGACAGATTGAGGAATCTGCTTCTTAGTTTAGCCTTAAAAAAAAAAATACATTGCACAAAGTGTGAAACCAATAGTTTAAGTCCTGTCTTTACCTCCACTCCTCCCAAATACGGGTGGTAGATTCTGTTTTTGTTGTTTTTGTCTCCTCCATTGGGCTAACCATTTTACAACTTGCTACAATGAATTCATCATCAGTTCTTTATCCATACTGCTCTCAAAGGGTTTTATTAATTATACGAAAATTCAGCTACTAAGAAGACAACTACTTTTATCCATGCATAATCAGAAATTAACATATTTTTGTGGATACTGATTACTGAAATACATAACAGCATTGGCTAATTGGGAATATGTGCTGATTTGCTATCCATATTTAAATCTACAGGATAAATGTAGGATCATGAATGGAATATCTCACTTGCATACTTAACAGCCTTCAACTTCATGAACCAAGAGGTATGAGCAATAAATAAAAACCTTTCAAACACCACAGTAATAATCCATTATTATTTTCTATAAAAAAAGGATGAAATAGTAACATTTTTAATAAGTATTTTTTTCCTTGCCTTTGGTTTTCAAGTTATGATTTGCTTGAATATTGTGTTGCCTTATTTATAATTGAAATTCAGTTCTTCCCATCATTAATTAACAGAAGTAAAAGAGGCTCATATGTTGAGGTAATCTACATGTCACAGACCACACTAACTCAGAATGCAAGACCAGTCTTCATTTTATCAACAACCCACCTTTCTCTAATGTTGCTTCCTCACCAGCTTTTAGAGTACCTTCAGCCCCTTACAAAAACCATTCCAGTTATTTCTCAGAGGATGCAGGAAATTTCTCATGTGTTTTTAATACAATACTTAAGGAACCAACTGGCACCTCTCATTTTCCTCCTCTTCCTCCCACGACGATGTCATGTCATTTTCATGGTAATAGTGGTAGTGGTATATCTCTTGCTCGGCTCTCTGAGGTCCCTCAAAACCTTCAAGGAAACTTTACCACTCTGTAGGCACTGCCGCAGGCACTCAGACAAAATCAGTCCACCGAGCTTTGGCACCAATGCCAGCACTGACACTGAGGTACCAATATCCCAGCTTAGCTAAAATAAAGAGAAACACTCTCCCTAATCTTCATGCTATACTATGTGACCCTGGGTCTATACAAAGCTGCCTGTGCTTCTAATGTCTCCCAGATATTCTCATTTAAAAGAGCACTTTCATTTCCCCCCTTCCCACCCCATAGCACATGTCCACAGCTAGCTAAACCACATGACAGCCATATTCAACCTTCCTTTTTAACAAATTAAATAGTTTGGATTAAGCTCACTGCCTGACTGTACCTTCCCACTTGAATATCCTTTCCTAGGAGGATCCCGTGTACCCTCAGATGAAGAAAATATTACTATACCTGTTTTACAAATAAATAAACTAGAGCTTAGAAACAAGACTCGCTACTTAATTTGCAAAACCTCGGGCAAAATGAAAAGGCGGGGCTCCTTGTTTGAAAAAATATTACAAATTTCAAGATAGAGATCAAAGAGCATTAAACTAAGAGCAGGGTTCTCCTGAGCATCAGACCCTCTGTAAATGCACAGGTCACATGTCTATGAAGTGGCCCTGCTCAGAGAAGTGAAGTAACTTGCGCAAAGCCACACAGCTACTGCATGCTTGAATCACAATTTGAAAACAAAAGTCTGACTCCAGTCAACACTATGCTCCTAGATTCAAGGTCACCAGTTCTTTTCCTCGTGCAACATCATCATCATCCTTCAGATGTGCCCACTCTTGGCCAAAACCTGAGAAGAGAGCATAGCTCTGGTTCAAGACGGGAAGCACAAAGTAACCTTGGTCTTACATATAGGCAAGGTTACTAGTAAACCAGTTTAAGAAATCAGCATTTATCATCATGAAAAAAGCAGAAGGCAAGGGTGAAAACATTCAAATTCTGAGAAAATTCAATGGACATCTGGAGTGAAGAAGAGACAGACTAAGAGAAATAACGCATTAATGTACATGAACAGTTCATAGCCCTTTCCAATTTTTTCTAAATTACCTCAAGTGAGGGGTGCTCCCATGTTCTCAGGGATTTCAGGAAGACAGACTCCAACGCTCACGGAAAGGTCTATTCCACCTCTTCCTCCCGAATTCTCTTTCATGTTTCTGAGACACTATAAATTTCTCTAAGACTCACAATTTTTACTTAAAACAGTTATTAAACATCTTTCTGCTTTAGATCAGAACGGTCAATGTATGTTTTGATAATGTCCCAAGTCAGACTAATCTGGAATTAAAGCCTCATTTAGATCTATTACTTACTAGCAATGAAACCTTGAGGAATTTACATATCCCTCTGAGCTTTATTTATATCTATGATTGAAAGAGATAATGCTTAGCAAGTAAGCATTCAATAAATATTAACTTTTATTTCTTCTTTTTATTTTAAACACAACTTTTCTCATAGGGTTTGCATGACTGAGACTGTGTAAGCTTATTTTTATAGAAACTATAAATTTATTTCTAATATTAACTAAAAATGACTAATGATAGATATTTAACAAATAAAAACTATATTCAAGCTGTCCATATATACCTATTCACCCAGGACAAGCCACATTGACCCTCATTGTCTTAGCTTAATTATTAACAAAAATGCCTTTTTTATTCTCAAAAGTGTCCCATTTTGAATGATAGATTTTATGATTACCCTGGCTGTAATGCAACTAGTATAACTTAAAAAGTCACCAGTCCTCCATTCCAATAAGTTGTCTTTACAAAAATTGCTTTGCTTGTGGCTTTGCAAAATCAATCAGAAAATAGGGAAAGCACATTCACTCATCAACACATTAAACAAGTGTTTAATCAGCACTTACTTCTTGTAACCCCTCTGTTAGGCACATGTGTGTATTTATGTGTGTATTTTGCCTTTTCAAAGTGGCTCATGGACAAGAAAGATTAGGAACCATGTTCCTAGATTAAAATAATAACAAATCCTTTAATTTTCCCTTACAGAAATAATTATCAGCTGTTTTTCCTCTGCCTCTTACTTTTCCAACATTTCTTGATTTGTGTAGTTCAAAATAAGTACTGCATGCTGAAGATTAATCTGCAAATATAGGCAGAGCATGGCTTCATGTTTTGCCTATATCACAACTTTACGACTGGCTATTCTAAGAGGCTCCTTCCAACACCCATTGCTCCCACCCTCAACGACACCTCTTGTTGCTCTGACTGATCTGGTACTCATCAGACTGCTTTTTAATTTCATCTTTAAATAAGAACATATCTGTGTCCTCAACTCAGTTGTACTACAGGCTCCATTAGGTCATCTGAAAAACCTCAATGACAATAATAATTGAAATTTATTAAATACCAAACGTTATGCTTTACCTTCTTTAGTTACTTAATCTTTAGAAAGACTTTTTAAGTTATACTTTAAAGTTTATTTTTAATGAGGATTAGAGGAGAAAAGTAACTTGCCTGAGTTCACCCTGCTTAAAGGGAAGCAGAAGCAAGAAGTGATCCAAGATTGGTTTGACTCTTAAGTCTATGCTTTTAGTAATGTTATTCTTTACATGACCCCAAAATACATAGAGTTCTCCAAGCACTGAAAATATACAGTCTCCAGGAAATAGGCACAGTAAATACTCAAAATGATTTATTAATATATTTAAAAATAAGCTTGTAATATAGATTAGTAAGCAAATTTTAAAGGTTTTCAACAAGAAACCAAAGACAGTGTGATTTTCTAAATCAATTTTTTTCATCGTAAGTTATTTATTAGCTTAGCACCTAGGACATATCTAACAAACAACAGACACAATAAACATTTGATGAATGAAGAAATAAATGTATATTCAAGATTATAGCCTTGTGATCTTTGTTTTGTTTTATTCTTTTCATTGCCAGGCTGAGCTCCCCATTTAAAACAAAACCCACTCAGCCTGAGCTTGACGTCAGGTCTAAATAATATCTGGGAAACCTAAACACTTGGCCTTAATATGGATTTGGCGAATTTGGCCAGAGAGGCAAGACCCTATCACAAAGGTAACTTAGAACCATGAAAGATTCCAAATAACCAAAGAAATCCTAGGAAAGAAGACCCAAGAAGGAGACATTACTTGTCCTGATTCAAGCTGTAGTATAAAGCTAGTCATCAAAACAGTATGATACTGGCATAAAAACAGATTCATAGATCAACAAAACAGAATTGGAGCCCAGAAATGAACCTGAGCATATGTGGTCAACTAATATTTGATGAGGGAGTCAAGAACATGCAATGGGGAAAGGACATTCAATAAATGGCTGGGATAACGGAATAGTTACATGTAAAAGAATAAATCTGGCACATATCTTGTACCACTCACAAAAATCAACTCAAAATGGATTAAAGACTTAAATGTAAGACCTGAAACCATGAAACTCCTAGAAGAAAACATAGGACTCAAGCTCCTTGATGTAGGTCATGGTAATGAATTTTTGGCTATCAAAGTACAAGCAAAAAAAAAAAAAAAAAAAGAAGAGGAACAAGTGAGACTACATCAAACTATAAAGCTTCTGCACAGCAAAAAAAAAAAAAATCAATTAAATGAAAACACAACCTATGGAATAGGAAAAAATAATTGTCAACCATATATCTGATAAGGGGTTAATATTCAAAATATATAAAGAACTCCTACAACTCAATAGCAAAAAAACATATAACCCAATTTTTTAAATGGGCAAAAACCCTGAATAGACATTTCTTTAAAAAAGGTATAGAAATTACCAACAGGTACATTAAAAAATGCTCAAAATCACTAGTCATTAAGGAAATGCAAATTGAAACCTCAATGAGATATTACCTCACTCTTGTTAAAAGGGCCATAAAAAAAAAAAGTTACAAACACTATCACAGATGTGGAGAAAAGGGAACCCTTGTACATTATTGGTGGGACTGTAAATTGGTACAGTCACTATGGAAAACAGCATGGAGGAGCCTCAAAAAATTAAAACTAGAATTATCATATGATCCAGCAGTCTCACTTCTGGGAATGTATTCAAAGGAAATGATAACACTAACTGGAAAAGATATATGCACACTCATGTTCAAAGCAGCATTATTTACAAAAGCCAAGCCATGGAAAAAAACCTAAGTGGCCATTGATGAATGAATAGATAATAAAGTTGTGAGATATAGATACACACACACACACACACACACACACACACACACACACCCCACAATGGAGTTCTGATATATATGCAGTTGTGATCGATTATACACACACACATATACACACAATAGAATATTTTTCAACTATAAAGAAAGAATAAATCCTACCATTTGCAATGATGAATGGATCTTGAAAGGATTATCCTAAATGAAATAAGTGAGACAGAGAAAGACAAATATGATCTTATATGTGGGATCTAAAAAAGAAAAAGAAAAAAAATCCAAACTCATAGAAAAAGTGGTCAGGAGATCAGACCTGTGCTTATCAGAGGCGGCGGATGAGGGGAGAAGGAATTGGAGGAAGGTGTCAGGTGGTTGAAAGGTACAACCTTCCAGTTATAAGATGAATAAGTACCAGGGATGTTATGTACAGCATGACTATACCTAACTCTGATATATCATGTATAGGAAAGTTGTTAAGAGAGTTAATTCTAAGAGTTCTTATTTTATTTTATTTTTTTTAAAAAAGAAGTAACTCAGAACCCAGGAACCTAATTCCTGTCAGAAAAAGACAAAAGACAAAAGAAACTTTTTCCGCTAAAAATTCAAAAGAAATAAAGCAGTGGGGATGTAAAGTCTGTAGTGACAAGAGCAATATTTTTAGCATCTTCTGAGAATCCCTTCTAGTGCATCTGGCTATGTGAGGGAAATAAAAAATTATAGAATTTAAGTAAAGAGGAAAAGTAAATAAAGCATGCTGTACGCTTTCTTTTTTGTATTTTTTTTAAATTTCTGTATTCTTACCTAGAAAAGAGGCTGCTCTGCTTCTAAATTTTCTCTACGTTCTCAATGCCAAATTGGAACAAATGGGAAAAGACTTCGTTGGAGAAAACCTGTTTATCTTCGTTGGTGAGCAGTGTATCAATCTGTTTTCTACCAACTCCTGGATGTGAAGCGGGATGCCTCCTGAATGCCTGGTGTGGTTCTCACCACTGAATTTCAATTTTGAGCAATATTTCTTCAAATATCATCTACAGAAAACCTGCATCAAAGTCATCTGGATACTAACTAAAATGTGGATTCCCAGATTCTGTCTCACTCCTACGCAACCAGAACCTCTGGGTTGGAGCCCAGGAATCTACATTTTAAAAGAAACTATTTAAATGATTCCTAAGCTACAGAAATTTGAGAACCAACAACACTGACCTTGAAGCAGGCCATAACAAATCTCACTTATAGTGTACCTCTGATATTGCCTATTTCTGAATTCAGTCTCTGAGACACCCTCGGATTTATCACCTTTCCTAACTTTTCCTTAGAATTTTTCTAGAATGTCCTGGACACTACAGAAAGTTGTTAGTATCTGAATAAGTAAAACATGCTTAGATCCAAATCCCAGTTTTTAGTTGCTTATTGGTTGTAACTTTAAGTAATTTAATTATCTCTAAATTTCAGTTCCTTTATATATAAAACAGAAATTCTAATAAAAATAGTAACATCTAACACAAATTGTTGTAACGAATAAATGTAGTTTATGTTCCCAGCATTGTAAATAAGTTAAAATTCCCATTCCTCATAATTTTTACATTTTAATTCTTTATGCCTAAACTTAGGGCCTCACTATACTCTTTCACAGACCAGTCAGAGCCAGGGTCATTAATTATTTTGGCCCCAAGTTCTCATGAATAAAACAACATTAATCTTGTAAAAGGAAAAGTTGATCGTACACATGGACAGAAGATGGATTTGAAGAGTACCACAAGCCTCTCCGAAATGCATCCACTGTGAGACAGGAGAGAAAATGCCTGTCTGGCATGGAGCTCAGTTGTTCTGCTTCTCACAGCTACTCGTAAACCCAGCTTTAAGCAAATCTTATATAGAAAACCACAGACTGTCAAAAGACAAAGGGCAATTGTTATCTTTATAAAATAATTATGCAATTCACAAAATTAATGAAAATATGCTTTCTTTACAGAGAGAGCTGGTGCATTTTATTTGTTTAATTAAATTTATTGGGGTAATATCGATTAATAAAATTATATAGGGTTCAAGTGTACAATTCACTAATACATCATCTCTACATTGCATTGTGTGCTCACTACCCAAAGCCAAATCTCCACAAAATAAGTCAGACAAAAAAAAGTTGAGAACCATATGATTTCGGTCATATGCGGGATATAAAACCGAAAGCAGAAAGACAAACAAAAGCTCGCAGACACAGTTTAGTGGTTGCCAGAAGGACATGGGAAAAGGAAGAAGGCAGGTAAAGGTAAAGGGGGTCAAATATATGGTGACGGAAGGAGATCTATCTGTCTTCTGGTGCATTTTAAATGTTTCTGCAAGAAACATTTTATCCATGAATTTTCACAAACTCTTCCACTGTGTCACAGGTCAGATGGACAACTTTGTCTCTTCCTTCCCTAGAATAATGCTTTTCGTTACTCCTTGGCTTCCTGCATTACCTCGGGCAGCTACGATCTCAGGTAACCAGAAAAAAGCCACAAAGTAATTCTAGTGTCCAAGTCCTCAGAAAGAACAGGAGCCTTCCAGCAGCCTCTCATTTACTGGAGGAGGCCGGAAACACCAGTAAAGCATCTCCTGGGGAGAGAATCTAGGCTTTTCATATGATTCTAAATTCAGATGTCAGAAAATAATGAGTCAATTACATCTGTTCTAGTCCCTGCCTTGTCATTAAAATACCTGTGAGGTGTCCTTCCCCTCTGGGCCTTGACTTCCTTATCCCTAAAATGGAGCTTACAGTCCCTTCCTTGCCTTGCTCTACAGGATCATTATAGGACTCAAATGAAAAAAAAAAAAAAAGTACATGAAAGAGCCTGGTAAATTTATAAAGCAACACATAAAATAGATATGACTGCAGACACTACTGGATGACTGACCCAGCACCCACCCCCAACTCCTCTTCCTGCCTCTTCTACAGGGGCCAAGAAAGCAAATAATTTAACCCCCATCCTCTCTTATAGGTACAAATAGCCTGTCACACAGAGGTCAAGCTTTCCAAATAGAAATGACTAGTGTTGCCTTTCATTCCTTCTTTCTGCCTTGAACAAAGATGTGGTGTCTGGAGCTGCAGTAGACATACTAAGAACACAACGGGGAAAGCCAACCTGTGGAGGACGATGGATAAGAAAGGGAAAAAGAGCCTGGGTCTGTAATGGCGTCATGGAAATGTTGAACTGATTCCAGAAAATTCTTGCATCAAAAACAAAAATAAGAAAAATAATCCCCTATTCATTTAAACTACCAAATGCATTCCTGAGACAGCGACAGAAGCCAGAATAATCTTTTTTGAAACTTAAATCGGATCATATCACTCCTTTGCTTCAAAACACCCCAATGACTCTCTTCCTTACTCCAAGTAAAGTCAGTCTTCTCAAGGCACAAAAAACTCTCCACAGTGTGCCTGCTGCAAACTTCCTGACCTCATCTGTCATCTTGCCCTGACTTGGTCCACTCCTTGGTCTTAACTCAACACACCAAGCACACTCCTATCTCGAGCCTTTTTGAAATTTTTTTCCCTGTAGTTTCCTTAGCCTGGAATGTTCTTCTAGATATGTGCAGGGTCGCTCCCTTTCTTCTGCCAGGTCTTTGCTAAAATGCTACCTTTCAGTGAGGCCTTATTTCTAGTGGATATCGAATTGCAAAAACTCCCTCTGCCCAATACTGCTTTGCTTACCAGTAATTTTTTAAAATTAATATACATTGCTTATACTTCCTGCAAACTATAGGTTTCACTTAAAAAAACTGATTTAATACTTGAAGGTTTATGCTTTCCTGAACTGTAAAAAGATCAACATTGAAAAAAATATGTTATTTATGCCATGACAACTTCCAAAAGTGATTTGAGGTACTTTATAAAACAAGCCACATGCAGAGTAAACCATTACATAAATAAACATAATGGAAAGTCATAAAGAGTAAAGACTTCAATGATGACTCCTCTTTCCACTTTTTCTAAGCCCTTTGGGTGGGCTCAAATTCTTTGGCAAGAGTCAAGAAAAATAATTAAGTGCGACAACCGGCTGCCATTGCTGCTCAACACCCATACCAATTTACAAAATGCCTACACGAAATAAAGTCCACATTCTGCGAGGCCCGAGGTTTTCTCCAATTAAGCAATGGCTTCAAAATAGAACAGATGACACAAGTAACTCAAAGCATTGAGCTTGTTTACTCTGAGTCACCTAAAACAACTCCACACACAGTTCCAGAGAGTTCTTAGCATGCTGTCTTTCTCTTCCAAAGCTAAAGCCAGTCCCCGTAGTCTCATTTAGTTACCCTCCCACCCTTGCCAGACTCCTTGCCTGATATTTCTGAAAGATCCTAATTGGATCTCAAAATTTATTTACTGTTTACTTCATTTGCATGTGATATTTTCCTTATTAGATTATTAACATGGAGAGAGTGACTGTATTACAACATCAACGTGCTGAATTTCAGCTACATTTGTTCCAGGAACTGTCCTTGGCATTGAGGACAGTGGTGAATATATAACCAAAACCTCTTCACGGAGTTTATAGTTTTTATTATTCTTACATATTATCTATTTTTCAGGTCATATTACTAAAAGTAAACTAAAAGGACTCTTGTAATTGAACACTAAATTAAGCATAAGCTTCTGACTGCTTAAAACCAAAGAGAGAAACAGTAGTTTATCATATCACATTGGTAATCATACAATTCAGGAAAGAAAATTCTGTTGTTGTTGTTTTTTTAAAGCAGATTGTGAAAGAATTTATCACTCGAGTCATTATACCAAGGAAATTGCAAAACATTTTGTAGAAGTCTTCATCAGGGTACTGACAGATCATGCACATTCTTTCTTCAAAGAGTCACTTGATAAAATACCCTGCAATTTAAATAACTTCAGTACCAGTTAGTGGCAAAATCATGGGTTTGTCTACACTGCAAGCCCTAAACATTACTGAAATAATAAATTACCATGAGCTTCCAAACCCTTTTCCAGTTAAAGACATATATATTATGCAAATAGAAGAAGCTAAAATTAACTAAAACTAGGCATCAGTATTTAAGCAGATACTCTTCAAGCTCTTTGAAAACAAAACAGAAATAATATTAATTCACGTTGTTTTGATGGCTTTAAGGAGAAAACTCCATGACCTACTTAATTTTGGCTTGACTCCAAAAGTTTGTCATCATCTCTCTTTTTAGAGAATCATCTCGTGCTCTGTGGTTTTCTTTTTTGACCCAGTAAGACATAGATCTCTCTCCAGAACTGCTTCTCGGTAATCCCTTCCAGGAGACCCATAAATTCACCTTGGCATACAAACATGTTTAGAATCTCCCTAACACGAGAAGAGCTTTTCCTCTAAGAAATAATTTTAAACTTCCTCCTTTCCATCTGATTAACATCTTATTTAAAAGGAGCAAGCCTATTAATTTACAGCTTCTTTGTTGGTCGCCCCTAACAATCCCCTTTTAGCCAGTCCTCTCCCTCACAGTCACGCATTCTTTATAACATCAGAAAATTGTGTATAATGTTAACTGCTTTTATTACACCTTCCAAGAAGGGAATGGAGTAAGTATAATGTACAGAGTAAAGAAACAAAACCAGTATTGACAAATCTGTATCCTACTTAACCATACAGAAACTTTTTCAACTGGCAAGTATGTTAAAGGTTCCTTTGAGCAATAAGACTGCATTTTGAAAAACAAACGGGCATTTCTAATAAAACAGTCAAGGTTATGCAGAGAATACAAACTGTCAATCAGGGATTTAATGTTTTTGCAGCATTCTTTTATACTCCTGTTTCTTTTTTGCTTCGAATTAGAAATAACTCTATATTGAAGAAATACTAATATACATTCCTTATGTTTTACAAAGAAGCTGATAAAAGATTCTTGGAGACAAGATTTTCAGTCTCAGTGTCTGTTTATGAGCTCTCTGAGCAGTCACTTTCTGTAAGAGGTAGGATGTTACTGTTTCCAGTTTCAGCTAAATGTTCTGACTGTTCAATAGAGAATACATCATGTGGCTCCTACAGGAGGTGCACTATGTCATTTTATCCATGAGCCAGAGAGTTCGTTCTCTTTAAAAACAAATGGTTAAAATTATATTTTATAATTACACCTTAAGGTCCTTCTAGGAATTGGACTTTGAATCATGACTATTCCACCATTATGGCCACAGGGAGACATGCTTTTTTTCAGTAACCACTTTCAATTTTTTGTCTTAGCATTTATCAAATATGCTTAACTAGAGGGAGAATCATGTTAGCTTAGCTCACCTTTTCTTTCCAGGCCATGGATCATAAGTCACTAACTAAACAGCTGTGGTCTAGGGCCAACTAGGACCATTTGGTAAAAACCCTGGCTTCCCAGGTCTATCCCTTCAGAGGAGTAGACTTTAAACATGGAAGTTCCTCTTACAAGGGACAAAGGGTAGAGAAATGCCATGAAACATATCTAATACAGCCCATCATGAGCCAAACACTGAACTAGTTAAATGGGGGATTAATCATATTTAAATAATTCCACCAAGAGTAGTATGTGAAGCAAAAATAATGAAATGGAGATGATATCAACACCTCTATAAATACTTTAATTAGATGTCCTAAGACATATAAATTTAGTTAGTGAGACTTTCTCTTTTAAGAAAATTGGCATATACCTAACCACTTCTTTCAAATTTGGCAACAACCCTTCCGACATAATCTCAGGCATAGCATGCAGTCCTTTCTACCTAAATATATCTCCAGACTTTATTCATTTCTACTCCAAATGGCAACATTGCTAGAAAAATTTATTGAACTTACGCGATGACATTCGAAACTATCTTTCTGTGCTGCTTAGAAATCATTTTATTCATTGGTTCGATCAGATGAGCCAAAACCCTTGCCTTCCTCAAGCTCTACATTCAACCCTGCTTCCTCATTCCAGAAAATGATACTGCTCCCTGTGGATAGAAAGAATATGATGATGCTCATCTTGGTCTAACTTCTCATCTTGAGGGTTTCTCCCCAAATTCTCCTGGGCACAATTACCACTTCACTTTAAACTGTTGTCTTTCCCAAGCTTCTCCCTTTTCCTCTACTTCTGAGGAAAAGATGACCAACTCTCCTTATTTGTGAGATATAAACCTATTTTTTGAGTCCATATAATTTCACTTCTGTACCTTCAATCTCTCACTCTCTACTGCTTCCTTGCTCTACCCCATAAATTTACTAATTCAACTGCTCTAATCTTAAAATAATATAAAACAAAAATTAAATGTCCATGATTATGGGTCTTTTTCTATATGGAGTGACAGTTTCAGTACTTCACCAACATTAATCAAAATCTTTTAAGGAAAAAAAAACAACTAATCATACCAAATACATCTTGGATTTTGTAGGATACAGGCAGTGTCATGTCACATGAAGCACACATTTTTCACTCAGAAAAAAATCTCCATTAAACACATCTCTTCCCTAGTCTCTCTCCTTGAAGCCCCCAGCCACTGTTTATCTTGCCTCTCAATCACCTCACTGGAAAATAATCTCAGGTATAGCATGCAGTCCATTCTACCTAAAAGGACCAGCCCTTCCTTTTTCTTCTTCTTGTATCTTGCAGAGCAAAAATTTTTGCTCCCATATAAAACACAGTCCGGCCAAGCTCCAGCAGCTCTCTCTTAATCATCTTCTTGGACAAGTTCTTCCAATACTCAGAAGATATTCTTACAAGTTGTTAAGAAAGTAAAATGCTCTCCATATTATTACCCAAAAACCTCCTCTGATCTCAGATATCAAAGGTCTACCATCATATTTCTTTTTTATACTGCCCAGTTTCTCCAGAAAATATATGCCTTCTGCTTCTGATTTCTAACCATGAATTCCTCCTTCATTCCTTGCAATGAGTCTTTTCAACTTTCAATTGAAACTATTTTCTTACACTTCACCAAAAATTTAACTACCAAAGACAATGAGTTTGTCTAATTTTCATTTTTGTGTATTTTCTCAGAATGATTTTAAACCTTCCTCTCTGAACTCTTCCTTTGGGGATGTAATCATAAAAGCAGAGCTTGAAATCAAATAATCCTTGATTCAAATCCAACTTTGCCACTTAAAAATTGCATGGCCTCATATAATAACCAATGTCTCCTTTTCTCTGTCCTAGAATTCGGTTGTTAACAAAAAAAAGGTAACTCAGAATAACCAAGATATGGAAGCAACCTAAATGCCTATCAACAGACAACTGGATAAAAGAAGTTATTGTTCATATATATAATAGAATATCACTCAGCCATTAAAAACAAAAATGAAATCCTACCATTTCCAATGACATGGATGGATCTAGAGGTTATTATGCTGAGTGAAATAAGAGAAAGATAAATACCATATGATTTCACTTATATGCAGAATCTAAAGAACAAAAAGAACAAACTAATCAAGAACAGACTCATAACTATAGAGGACAATCTGGTGATGGCCAGAAGGGAGAGGGGTTGGGGGGCTGGGAGAATGAGATGAAGGGTTAAAGAAGTACTAATTAGTAGTTGATAGAGGGTCACAGGGATGAGGAGCACAGCATAGGGAATGTAGTCAACATGAATGTAATGATAATGGCTAAGTGGAGGGCCAGGGGAGAGAAAAAGCAATGAGGGGATCATTTTATAAACTACATAAATGTCTAACCAATGTACCGTATACTTGAAACTAATAATAAAATTAACTTTAAAAAAAAATTTTATACTGTTGAAAAAAAATAAGGTGACTCAAAACCTGTAAAGCCACCAGAGTAACTGAATCTAGTAGGAGATGACTAAGAGTCAATCCTCCCCCACCAATATGACAATCTTCTGTGCTATTCTCTCCTATTTCCTCAGTGACCATTCCTTTACTCTGTCTTTTTCTGGTTTTTCCTCCCCCATCTGCTATGTGAGCATATGCCAAAGTTAGTTAAAACCTCATACTGCCTTCCTCCTCTCCCTCTCCCTCTCCACCTCCCTCTCATCCTCTGTCTTTGCTTCTCTCTCTCTCTCTCTCGGAAAACTCACCAACTCTATAGCTTTGATAAATACAGCCATAACTTTTCTCCTATGCTTCTGTGCCTCTCTCTTCTCCTAAAATCTCTATATTTCTAAAATTAAATCATCATATCTCTGAAATCTGCATCTCTCCAGACTTATTTTTCTCTATAAATGTTGCCATTATCCTACCAAGTAAAATCACTCAACAAGTTCCCCACTGTCTATAAGACAAAGTCCACAGTCTCCGGGGTATATCATGTTGAAGCCATCTACAATCAGCCTCCAACCTCAGTTGTTTCTCCACTGTACTTCAGAAATGCCAGGTGAACCCCTGCTGCTCAGCCTTCGCTCTTGCAGGTCCACTTGCCTAGAATACTCTCTGCATTTCTCCTGACTTTAACTTAAGTTCCAAGTTCCTTCAAAGACGAGATCAAGTTCCACCTCTCTCTGAATTCTTCTACATTTGCTGCAAACTCTCCCCACTGAATGTTTGCAGAGGTTATTGTTGATATCCACTTATTGTTATTGTTTGGTAAAGGAAAAGAGACGCAGTACTATTAAGGAAAGGAAGTTTTAAATATCCATGAAGACTCTCGTGTATCCTAGTTGCTGGGCTAGGAGATTTCACTAATCCTCACAGTGTTCCTGAGAGGTAGCTACCATCATTGCCTGTGTAATTGTTCCAGGGTTAGGAGCCTTCATATTTGTCATATTTGGAAATCATTAGATCATACTCACCTTCTCATTTTTTATTTCAAATTCCCAAAGTACTTGGGAGAGTCTATGCCTAAAATGTGTCATAACAGAATCATACAACTACATGTAAGCTGTTTCACTATGTTCTTATTTAGGCTGTCACCATTTAGCCAAGTGAGAGGCTGGGTCTCTAACTTTAGTCCATAAAGCTGTCACTACTATCCTCATGGACAATTTACAGTGACATGCCCATTGGCATGTCAAGAAGAAATACATATAAATGTCATAGTCAAATACTTGGTGGCAATTTATCCTGCTTTTTTTGTTGCTGCAATTTTAATGAGCCACCATACATACTCATGTGAGACCTGAAATCCATTAGAGAATGTTGCTGTATACACGATGTAGGCTCTTGCCTGTCATAGAGTGATTTGCTGACAAAATGAAAATTATGCCTTTTTATTTATTCAATGTGACAAGAGGTAAAATGGTGCAAACTTTTGTAAATGACTTACAAAATGAATGCCATAACCCATTTACACTTTTTTTTTCAAAAAGGACCTCCCCAAAAAGAAAGAGTGAGGTTATTATATGTTCTTTAACCATTGCAATACATTTCCTAGCACAAATGTTGGCAGAATTGTCTCAAAAGCTGAGCTTCTCACCTTATAACAACGGACACTGCAAGAAAAAAGTGATATATAGTTCTTGCACGTTATTTGTTTATACGTTTTCCCATTATCTTAGAGATTTTTGATCAAGCGACAAGAAAGTGGGTACCAATAGCCATTTTCTTATAAATTCAACTGTTATGCATATTTATTTCTAAATTGTAGGTGCTTTAAATAAACTAAAATATATTCTTTCCCTCTTTGGTTCATACAGTTAATTTCTCTGATCTTCAGAGTTACAGAAAAGAATGTAGAAAACACTTTGGCAATGCAGTGAACAAAAAAACTGAAGAGAAGGTTTAACAGCAGAATCCATACGAGTCTACAGAGCTTAGATTACACGTGCTTCATAGCCACAATGCAGTTTACTGCAATAATTATAGGTACATTAAAGAAACTACTTCCTCCCAAAGAAGAAACACTTTCAGAATGAATGTATATATGTGGGTATTTTTTTAAATCACCATGACAACTTTTATTCTTCAGCATATGAATTTGTTAACAGTTTGAAACGATGTTAAGGAAGGAGTATCCTGAAAATAAGAAGTAGTATTTGATTCATTTTTAAATTGAAACTACAGAAAAATACAAAAATCTGAGGAAATTATTACATTAGTATTCACAGCATAGAAAGACTGATCCTTGTAATATCACCTACCAATGCCTTCCTGGGTGACACCTGGGAAAGTATCTTTCTACTGTGATTATAGAAGATCATGTTCAGCCAGAAAATACAGGTTTTAGATTTTGTCATACTGATTTGACTATCTCTTGTTGTATAAGTGAGCTTTCATTTTTGACTAGAGGCTGCTGAGATTCTTAGAGAATATATTATTTTGAGCAAGTTAAATTACTCAGTTATCTTGTCACTAACAAGGATAGCGATTGTTCCAGAAAAGAGCATCTCTATTTCCTATATCTCTTTATTGTTGGTTTTCTCCAAATTAAATATTGAATAATAATAAATAATAAAACACAGTTGCTCCCAAATGGCTTCTTATCAACATAAGTGGAATAAAAGAAAAATTTCAGCAATGATTTACTTTTGCATGGACTAACCTCGGTCAAATAAAATTGGGAAAACTGGTGAAATTCTGACATTGTGAATTGAAACCTGTATAGGCATTAGGCAGACCGGATTCAATCACTACTGCTTAGAATACAGACACCATTTAATGCAGACAAATCAGCTTCATGCAAGATTTGGTATCCAGTTTTATCCTGACATACATTTTGTATTCCTATTTCTAGATAAGTAAATCAAGGAACAGAGAAGAATATGGTTTCCTCCACAAAAATCTAGATTCTAGACACTGTGAATAGTGTTGTCAAGGTTGCCCTCAATAATTAAAATGCAATTGACATATTTTTTGACAAACGTTCAGTTTTCTAATCTATCAACTGATCCTGTACTTTCCATCATTTTCTCCAAAACACTTAATCATAGCAGTGACTTTTTATGGCAATTATCTCTCAGAACTTTTGTGACATTATCTGCCACTATATGCTAACTGAGAGAGAAAAACCTTTTACTCTCTTTCAGAGATGTGTCACATGCACTTGCAGTTTTGGCAGTTTCACAAAACTGTTACTCTATCGAATGTATCCCCTATTACCTCCTTATAGCATTTATTCCCAGTCTGTTATATTGTGCATTTGAATATTATTTGCCTCCCCCTAGAAGTTCCTTAAGAGCAGTACATGTATTATTTAAGTATGAA
>NW_006439717.1:4754679-4770990 GCF_000325575.1 Pteropus alecto
ACCAAGAAATTTTTGCTGAATAAACAATTAATTCAGAAGACACTCTCACCAATGTGAAACCACAGCTGCACAGCTTACTTTTCTAATGCAAGCTAGAGTTCACAAAACACAGCCGCCAGCTTAGATTTAACTCTTCAGTGTAAAATATAACTTTTTAAGCTACGTAAATAGAAGATAGCTATCATTTAAAGTAATTTCCTTCAAAAAATCCTAGGCACAAATAGGGTTGATCTCTCTAGCTTTCTCCCAGGGAGCTGGGGATAACTCACAGGCATGAGATTTGTTTTGATCAGAGCTTTTGCTTCCACTTCTCCATCCTGAATAAAGGTGCTGGCTCATGTCTGTTCTGCATAACAGCTTGTGCCAGCCTTAAGTGGAACCAAGTCTTACTTCGTACTTGGCTCATTAAGTCTTCAGATGACCTAAATGAGGCTGCTCTTTCTCAATCCTTGCAAAGATGTCGCAAGCTACATCTTATACCTCTACTTTCTGAAGGAAATTCGCCACAAAACCCAAAATACATGGCTTCTTTCTCTTCTTTTATTCCTCAGTTAAGGAATTTGAAAGGTGATATGTGCTGAGCAAAGATTCTGAAGCCAGACCGTCTGGATTCCAATCAGGCTTCCAAGACTTATAGCTATGGAATCGAGCAAGTTATAAAAACCTCTCTGTGCCTCAGTTTCTTCATCTGTAAAACTGGAGTAATAATATAGCCTGTCCTATAAAGTTATTATAGAGACTTGAAATTATATCTAATATAAATGTAATATACATATGCATATACACATATACGTACATTAAACACACACACACACACACACACACACACACACACACACACACACGAAACACATCACTTAGCACAGTGCCTGGCACATAATACTAGCTGTTTTGGTTGTTAACAGGCTGAATGGAAAACCTATTGTTCATTTTTCCTCCTAAGTCACCTACTTTTCCACAGCTGTTCTTTAAGTATAATTATGTTAAAATACAAAAAAGAAAGTCGAGCTCAAGTCCCTGCCATCTGCTGAAGTTGCCACACACTTTCTCAAAGCTGTATTCTAACACCCACAACTGCCATTAACATTATAAAATTCCTTCCAGCTAGCGCTCTGTTCAAGAAAGTATAAGTAGGACTTTAAAATACTTAATCTCTAGAAAATAGATTCAGATAAAAGCTTCAATATTAATTCAACCAATAAGAAAGGTTTTTTGGGGAACATGATATAAACGAGTGGTCATTCACTGATCCTAGGAAAAAATTACTGAGACATTACAAAAAACAATTTGTTAATTTGTAAAAAAGATGCTTAGGAATGTGTATACATGTATATATTATAATTCTACTTCACACTATTTATCCTAAAATAATGACTGCTGCAAAATTTAGATATAAGAATCATATTATGACTTCATTTTAAAAAATTAAAAGCTGGAAACAATCTAAAAGTATAATAAGTTTATATAATTTTTGCTATAAACAAAATAAATTGTTCTAAGCTTTTAATAAATTGCATAATATATTAAAGATATGGAAAATAATTATAAGATTAAGTGAAAAAGCAGGAACGAGAGGTACAGTAGGATAAAATTTTTGCTTAAAGAGGAAGTGTGTATACTTATTTTAAGTACATTTATATTGCACTCAATATGTTTCAGACACTGTTCTAAGCATTTTACAAATATTAACTAATTTAATCTTCATATTAACCCTATAAAAAAGGTGCTAGTATTATTGTTACCACTTTACAAATGAGGAAAATCAAGGCACAGAGAAGGAAGTAAACCTGCTTGTTGTCACACAGCTAGTAAGTGGATATGCCAGGATTTGAATTCAAGGGTACTGGCTTCAGAGTCCATGCTCTTATTTGCTAATTTTTTCCTAAGGATGATTTTTGACTATCCATATTTTTAAATTTTTCTACACTGAATTTGCATCATTTTTGTTATAATCAGAGTGATTTTAGGTGTGTCACAGGGGATATACATAAAAAATAATAGCATCGCTGAAGCTGAATAACCATTCCTAATAGCTTAATGTTTATTCTTCGCTAAAGTGTGTATTAATTTTCATGGAAAACATCCTAAACATAATCGGTAGAAATATACACAAATTTTATTTAATACAAACTTTTGTCTAATCTAAATTTTCCGCTCTACTTTAATAGAATAAAAGTTTCCCCACTAACTATACAGGATTTTTACAAAGTAGAAGTAAAGTTTGCATCACAGATTTATACTTTCCTTATTTTAAGTTGTTTTCTATGATAATAGTTTGAATTTGAATCATCCATTTGTTTACCTATTACAAATAAAGAGTAATAATCACATAGCTCTCTGTTAAAGATCTAAGTAGGGTTAACACTGAAGTTAGCTTATGGCTGTGGCTAGTCCGTATACCATCTAAATTTTGGAGTACGGACAATTTTTGGAGAATAAGGCAAGCCTACTTCAACAATCCTACTGCTATCTATAATAAAAATATCATTCATTGTACAACCTAACTCATAAGCTTAAAAGCTAAAGAAAAATTGTGCTCGAGAGATAACAAAGTACTTATGATATTTAAAATATATTTTGCAAAGAATTCCAAAGTTTTCGAATATTACTTATAGACATCTTTTTTGAAATATGCCATATGTTTACTAAGATAACCTCTTCATGCAGCTTTCACAATTATCATAACCAACCCTTTGACAGAATTCTGTTGAATTTCAAAACTGATTGTTCATATAGTTGAGGAGATTTGCAAGAAAATCGATTTCCAGATTATGGAAAAGAGCAGCCTTTCAAGAAGTCTCAATTTGATCCCAAAGTGTTTTTCAAATTCAAAGCATTTTATGAGTTTCAGCATCAAAAAAAAAGAAAAGAAGGAAAAGAATTTTAGTTCTCTCAGACATCTTTGAAAATTTACAAATTACTAGATAAATTATTTCTTTCCAATCCTCGATTAAGATGTATAGGCACATAGATTCCTTCTACATACAAACCTTTCAAATAGGAAAATATCTTTCTCGGTATATGTCGTCACTCTCAAGGTTTTGGTACCCAGGCGATCTCCATTCAAATGAGTCCACAAAGGCAAGACTTTCATGGTGTTTACAGCAGACATTAAAAATATGTCACTGGTTATCAGGGATGCAATTTTTCAGCAAGGTCTTTGATCTGCATCGTTTCCTTGTACTTATAATTACCTAACTTGGAACATTCCAAGAACATTTAAAATTATCTCACACAAATTTAAAGGCCATGCTTGTCCTATATAAACTTATATTTGTGTCAAAATAGTTCTGCTGCACTTAACTGTATAACAGGATGTTGAATGAGATTCTTTCTGTCTCACGTTTTATCTGTGGCCCTTAGACAATACATAACAACCACCGCCAAGGTCCAAGTCGGTAATATAATAAAGAAAAGCATATTTGGTCTTTGTCCCAGGTTTCAGGTAGAGCTTCAAAAACTGCCTGGAATTTCCTAAGTGATTGAAGTGTCTTTTGTTTTTCACAGAAGCCCCTCTGAACCATCCCAAAGTTTATACTAGTAAAGTGACTCACTGGGGGTGTGAGGGTACAGTTACATAGCTTCAGGATGGAGAGGCTGGCTGCCCCAAAAATTGACCATGTGATTAGAGGGTTAGCACTTTCAGCCTGCCTCCCAACCTCCAGGAAGAGGAAGAGAACTAGAGATTAATTTCAATTATGTGGCCAATGAGTTAATCAAGCAGGTCTATGTAATAAAACGTAGATAGTAACACTCAACAGTAAGGCTTGAAAGTCTGCCTGACTGGTGAACACACTGATGTGCTGGGCAGGTGCCGAACCCAGAGAAGGTATGGAAGCCCTACACCCAGGACCGTTCCAGACCTTGCCGCATCTAAGTATACCTCTCTCTGACTGCTCATTCGTAACCTTTATAATAAAATAGTCATTGTAAGTATAGTGCTTTCCTGAGTTCTGTGCCATTCTAGTAACTTCTAAACCTAAAGGGGAATCGTGGAAACTCCCAAATTTGTGGCCAAGTTGGAAAAAAGTGAAGGTAGCATGGGGATCCGGGACTTGTGGCTGGCATCTGAAATGAGAGCAGTCATTAACCTGTGGGGTATGCATTAACTCAGGTAGTTAGTTTAGGAACTGACTTGAATTGTTGGCCACCCAGTTGGTGTCAGAGATGACTAGAGAGACTTTACAAAGCAGGTGGTGAAGAATCTCTTTTGCAACCATGACCTGTACACCCACCTCTGCAGTTGGAGAGACTGAGAGGAGAGGCTGGAAATTAGAAGAGCTTTTGGAGGCTGAGAGCGATATCCTTAACCCCAGGGAAAGCACTATCATAGACTCATATGTGTTTCCTAGACCTAAAATGATACACTAGACTGTATGTGGTCCACACCTGAGAAATTGAAAGAGAAAAAGACTGGCTGGCTACCTGATCTGACAGCCTTACCAAGAATGGTCCCAGCACTGGGGACAGGCCACAGTCACAGAATGTATTGAGCCAAATGGTGTGGTTTCCCCTGGGTCAGGTATGGGCCATGCTTGAGAGGGCTAGAAGGAGTTGTCTTAGATTCTGCCCAAGAGAGGCCTTGGGATATGGAGAAACCAACAGTGTCTGGGGAATAAGAGTAGAACCATAAATTGAGCAACCTCGAGCGATTTATTAGTCCATATCAAGGGAATTGCAGAGAAGACATTCTCAGCAGCACTGCAGGAGGGCCTCTAAAGAACCTGCAAAGCCCCCACAACTGCCTGGAGAGTCCACGGGGCCGACCATGACAGTTACAATCTATTACTACTCTTTCTGCCCCTTACCTCTTTGCCCTTCCTTTGCTGGAGGAGTCAGAAGCAGCCTACAAAATTGGGAAAAGAAGTCAGAGGGCTAAGTGGTGAAATATAGAGGCCAACCATGGCTACTTCCCCAAGCCAGCCTGCAGCAGCCTGAGCCAGGAGGAAGCAGCCTTTAACTAAGTGTGCTGGGAGATTTGATTATGACCCTGCACTGGACTGAAGCTGATTCACGGGTAACGAGAAGTGACCAAATGAATTTATTTTCACCTAAAAGATGCCAGAAAGGTCATGAGGTCCTATGAAATTCTTGCTAAAAATATCTAGAATATTTTGAAGAAATTAATCATTCAATGAGATAAATATCTTCCTAGAACTTTACTATCACTGATATTTACTGAGGTGTATTAGGTGCTACACACATTTAATCTATGTAACTCTATGAACTAGAGGTACTAGTACCATCTTTAAGTTTGATAAGGAAACTGAAACTTAGATAAACGAAATAACTTACCAATACTCCTCATCTGCTTCGGGGTAGAGCTGGCATCTGAAAACCAAGATCTCTTTAACAGCAGAGACTGCTTTTAATTAATATATCATATTCACTTGCCAATTGAATTTAGGTTTTTAAAAACATACTGCAAATTTAATAATGATAATTAAGTCCATGTGATTTCTTTTACAGTTGCTGCTATATGCTAAGGTTCATATCCTTCTTCAGTAACTTGAATAATAAGTGGGGTGCATGTGAAACATGGCCATTCAGGGACTAATGCTTCCACGTTGTCCCCACCTCTGTCTCACTACTGCCCCTATTCACACAGTTGTTAGGGTACCATTTTATGCATCATAACTTCTTTACCGAGATAATATGATTTCTATTGTCAAACAGCTTGATCATGGCAAATCTAAATAGGTGCCTCTAAATGGTTACCCGATTTACCACTTGACAGGAGGGGAAATATTTAGTGAAGGAATACATAATGCACAATTTTCCTCTGACAACGTTAGTCTTACCAGAGCTTAGTTCTACAATAATTTTTAATTATATACCTCTAGGCTTCAAGCATATTTTATTATTCATTTATTCTTGAGAACTGAAAGGCAGTCTGATATTCCTTGCATATATGCATAGCAGTTTTTGCTACTGTTATTCATTAGAACAGATGTGGATATTATCTATTATCACCATCATCATCATCATCATCATCATCATCATCATCATCATCATCATTATTATATTCCCTCCAGCACCAAATTGCCATGGCTACTGTGAGTTGCAACACCTCTGACATGCCACTGGATTTATCATATTTTGAGACTGCAAGAGCCCCTCAAGACATCAACGTCATCTGTGTGTTATATCCACATACACTTCCTTTACCATTTCTGAGCTCTCCACCCTGAACTTTATGTGCAGTCTGGAACATACTAGGGAATCCTTCCAAATGAGTGACTCCGTAATATATAACACATAAAGGGATTATTATTGTTGCCTTCAATTATCTCAAATCCTAAAGATCATAATAAATGAAGCCTCAGGAATAATGAAATAATAAATTTTCACTTAGAAGATGAAATCTAAATATCCCTAATATATGCCATCACTCTCATTCCTAAACTTCCTAGGACATGGGTAATATTGCCCTTGAATGTCCTCAGGGCTGTCTGTAAGATTAAATCTTCAGTCTTTACTGATGTAAATTCTTAACTCAAGGGAATATAAGACATTCATTGTGAAACAAAAGGTGACAGATAAAAATGGTTTAAGAAATTACTCTTTGGAACTATATTAGCAGTAGATCTCTGAATGGTTCTCTTATGAGATTGAAAGTTCTTTGAGATCATGTACCTAACAAGCACAATGCCTCAAATATGCTTACTTTCTTACTATTAGATTTTAAAGAGAGGGACAGAAACATATTCAGAGAGACACATAGAGACACAGAGATAAAGAGCTGAGAGAAATAATAAGGAAAGAGATTCACGCACATATCTCTCGACAGTGCCTAGAAGTTTTCACGCCTAAAGTTCTGACCTGCTTTAGAAGCTCTGCCATTTGAAAAGACCCCAGCAAAAGAAGGCTGTGGTCTGGATTCCCCACTATCCAGCTTTGTTCCTCTGCTAGGTAGTCCTAGCTTTCTAGTGGCCCCACTACGCTTCCCTCTAACCCCACTCCTCACTTTCCTTTGCTCTGCATTAGAATTGTGAACTACTGATTGTTTTGCTGTATGTGTCCCTCCATCTCTCTGGTTGATCAAGTATTGACTATAGTTAGATCTTCTATAAAATTTGTCAAATAAAATAAAACGATACTATTCACTGAATACTAATCATTATTTGCTCTGGGAAAGTTGTTATTTGCAAGGTGGCAAAATGTGAAGTTAATTTCTTTGGCCTTTCCTTCCAGTTAAAAAACCATTAACCCAGCCCTTTATTTTAAGAGCACAAAGGATCAAACATTTGATGTCATATTTTTTAAATGGTCTGAATATATTTAAAATAAATTTTATCTCATCTTTCTTTATGCTTTCCATAGTCTTAATAAAATTTTATTATATATCATATAATTTTTGAACACAATGTTTTAATAAATCTTTTAAAATATCAAAAATGTTAGATATTTATTCACTCTTCCTACAATGAACCTCCCAATAACAATTTGTAAAATTATAATTATTTAATTTTATTTAATTCTTCAAAGTATACTCTGAATATGTCTTGTGGACAAAAGTAGTTTTTACAATTTGTAATTTTAGGTGAATGATTTTGTAAACTAATGAAAACTGTCATTATGCATGAATACACATAAACTTGTCTACCAGTACTTGCACATAACTTACCATATGCTAGGAAATAAAGGGATAAGTACTGACCCAGGTATTCTTCGACCATCATTAAAACCAGAAGGAAATTATCCATGGTTTAATATATATTTTCTAATGTCAGCCATGAAAATATAAGGAATCATTCATTTTGATTTTTGAATTTAATTTAATTTGATTTTGATTTATTAGGTAGGTAACTCTACTAGGTTTTCAACCACTAAAATGTGATATGAGCTCACTCTCTTAACAATATTCTTGAATCCAAGACCACAGTTCAAAACACGGCTACTAATAACTGAAAATTCTGCATCTGCAGAATTCTAACACAACTTTAGGAACAATCGACATAGATTTAATTGCATTAAGAGGCACACATATATTTCAATTTATTTGGACTAATTTTACAACTATTATTTATGTTATTTATATCTATTATTTATATATAATGCCAATAGTATTAACATGCAAAGCCAAATGTTACTCATTTACCTGCAAGACCATTAAAACCAAGGACAGAGCCTCTTACCACTCTATTTTCATCACTGTTTTTCCACATTTTTCTCATCTTTCTTTTGTTGAGGGACTTAGAAATGCACAAAGCACTCTAAGAAATTAAAAGCATTAGAGAGTAAATGGATTATACAATAGTGACATGTATGATCTTTGCTGTTGACAATGTAGTCAAGAATCACAAGAAACAAAATCAGTACATCTCTGCCTCCACTGAACTAAAGAAAACATCAAACTTTATTAATGCTCTTTGATTCTGTCCTGAGAAAATCACCAAAATCTTTAAGCTGAACGCAAAATTAGTAACAGCCATTTGGCAGAGCACCTCTAGTCTATTATCCATTACCAATCAAGGAGAGTTACATTAAAAGCTTTTTAATTGGATTCTATTCAGTGATCCTTGAAGGAGAAGGAAGAAACCTAGAAGTTGCTGTCGAAATATGCTTTTCTTTCTATTGAAGAGATAAAGAGAATTATCCCCAAATCTAGAGACCATCATTAGGAAATGTTTGAATCCCAATCACACCATGTGTATGACCATTGGCAAACCACTCTCCATATTCCAGACCTAGTTTATTTCATCTGTTAGCTGAGGATGATGGCTTTACAGTTATGCTATATTATGGTTCTATCAAGGACTTATTACAGAGATAATCAAAGGATCAATTTTCAGAACTGGCATATTATCATAAAATAACACTAAACTTGAACATTAATTGATTGTTTCACTCATTCATTTATTCATTCACCCATGCCTAAGTTTCAGATACTGGAACGATGGAAATATAATATCTTTAAATAAAAGAACAAAAATTTATACCTTGTCAAACTGCTAATTGACAGTAAATAACAAGTATATATTTCAAATATATATAGAAAACCTAACAGTGCACATCTAACCTTAGACCTAACAGAATAGTTCTAGGGACCTGGATTCACATATAAATTATCTCTGTATTAGAAGTTTCATTAATACCACTTGTAATGCATACTGACAATCAAGCAATGAGTCTGAAGTCCCAGAACATAACCTTTTACTGTTCATTCAGTCACTGTAAAGAAATTTGATTAAAGTATAATAAACCAGACAGAGAAAAACAAATACTGCATGGTATCACTTATATATGGAATATTTAAAAAGCTGAACTCGCAGAAACAGAAAGTATAAAAGTGGTTGCCAAGGCTGGAAGCTAGAGAAATAGGGTGAGGTTGATATAAGGGTACAAACTTTCAAAAAGAATATAGGTAAGGTCTGAGGATCTAATGTTCAACAGTTGATAATACTGTTATTACATCGCTGAAATTTGCTAAGAGGGTAGAACTTAAATGTTCTCAAAAAAAGAAAAAATTTGACTATAATGTGACTATTTGACATCATGTGCTTCCCTGTGTGATGCAGTCAGAAGGAAACACATCTCAGGTAGTATTCCTGACAAAAATACAGTGTCTGAATCCAACTGTGAGAAAACATCAGATAAACTCAAATTGAAGAATACCATATAATACTACTGACCTAAACTCTTTAAAAATGTCAAGGTTATAAAAGGCTAAAGGATGGTTTGATATTAAAAGAGACTAAAGAGGTATGATAAATAAATGCAATGTGTGATCCTGGGTTGCATGTTGGACTGGTAAAACAATTGCTGTGATAGACATTAATGAAACTATTGTCGAAATTTGGGTGTGAACTGTGGATTAACCATGAATATCATATCAATGTTAAATATTCTGATCTTCGTAATTGTCTTGTGTTTATAAACAAAAAAATTGTCCTTAAAAGAGGCATTTTTTAGAAAAAACAGCGAAGTATGTAGGAATATATACATAATGGTATATACAAAGAAAATGATAGCACAAATATGGCAAAAAAAAAGTTAATAGTGACTCTAGATATATGGGAGTTTTTTGAACATTTTTTTTTGCCACTTCCTTATAAGTTTTAAATTATTTCAAGTAAAATGCTAAGAAAATAATTGAATATATTTTTGCCAGTTCAAGGATCTAGGAATATAAAAAGTTTCCAGGCAGACGTAGTGCCTACTCTTATGAGTGCAGAGGAGAAACAGAAAAGAAAACAAGTAAAATATATAATAAATAATTAAATATTGCAGTATGTGCAATAAAAAAAAACTGCTTAAATAATAAATGATAGAAGTGGGTGAAAAGGTTTCAGTGGGAACCACTAACATAAAGGTCAGGGAGTGTCTCTCTGAGATAGTGACATATAAGCAGAGACATGTGGAAACCTCAGGAAAAGCAACAAAGCATATGGAATAACATGTGCTTAGGTCATGAATTGGATCCTCAGGTTTTTAATCACAGTCTAATTTTAGTAAATGTGCTGCCAAAGCGAGCATATAATCACAATCCAAATACGCAAGGAAAGACAGGAGAAAAAATGGCAGCAGGGTACCAAAGCAAGAGGATAAAATCAAAACAGCCTATGGTATTATGTTGGACATATGGACATGCTTCGAATAAAATAATACCATTGTAGACATCTACAAAACAGCCAAAGCAAGGAGAAAGACAATACTTCTCACTTGAGTGAAAGAGAATAATCAACACCAAGAAGTGAAAAGAACATAGAATAACAAGGTCACCTGCTATAGCCTCAAACCAGTTGATATGTTTTACTACGGAGAAGGTGGAAAAGATTATTAGTCCCACATGGATTTTTGTTGACAACTAAGAGTAACCACTCTCAAAGACATCTTTGAAAGCGAAGGTTAAGTGACCTGGGCCATCAGAAATTTCCTACAAAAGGATATATATATATATATCCCTCTGAAGGGATAGATATTCCTTTGACTATACCTGAATTTCATGAACTCTTTGTCAAGAATTGTAGCTGCGTAATGAATCTAAAGTTAGAGTTCTATCACATATGTAATTGACAGAAGATTTCAAATACCATCTGTTATCATATTTAAACTTCAGAAATCTTCTTTAGAAATGTTCTTTTTCTCAAAAAAAAAAAAAAAGATTATTTAATACAAGTTTTGTAGAATAAAAAATGAGATATTCCAACAGGCTGCCAGCAACAGTTTTTCCTAAAATACAACATCCAAATTCACAAACTGTCCCAGTGTTTCATTACTAGATGTTCCTAAACTCATGAAAAGTCCTTTCAACACCAATTGATAGAGCAATGAAAAAAAAAAAGGAATTTATCTCTTTATTCTGGTTTTCTACCTTTAAATGGGATAAATTCAATTTTGACATTTACTCATTTCTCCATATCTTTTTTTACCTATATAGTTTATTTTCCTAAATTTTCATATGAGTTAAAGTTTAAACTCTGCCTATTTCCATATTAACAGAAGGAGAAGCCTGACTAGTATGAGTATTTATGAAGAGTTAAGCAAATCTAGACTATCTAATTCCTTCTTAAATGAAAATCAGTACTGCATGAATCCACAGTTGCATATTCCTTGCATTCAGTGGTCAAGTGCCCCTAGACTGTGTCTGTTTAACTTGCCTTCTGCCTCACTGGTAGATGATGGTGGTGGTGATGGTGGTGGCGGTGATGATGATGATAACAAAAATCTGAGTTTTTAATATATGTCAGTATTTTACAGGCGTTACTCCTTACGACAATAATTTGAACGTGATAACTCCATTCTATGCAAGAGTAAACTAAAGCCTAGCAAAGTCAAGTTATTTCCCTAAAGATATACACTTATTTATTAGTTAATATGTAATGAGCCCTACTATGTTAGTGTTTGAGCAACTTAGTCACCTTTTGGTTGTAACTGGAAATCTAGTCCCTAATCCAAGCTATCCAATCTGTCTATATTTAGGAATGGATAAATATATAAATATATTCATATATATTCATATTCAAGAGTACTGTTTTTATACCTATACTGGCTAATAGTTAAAGTAATTTTCCTTATGTTAAAAAACTCTAATAGGAAAAGTTTAGGTAAATTTGCCTCTCAATCACTTTAATCCCTTGACTTATTTTCATATTTTCATTTGTTATTTGTTTCTCCTGCTTCCTTTCCTTCCTCTCCTCCCCACACCCTTTCGTCTTTCTTTTCATTAATTCAGCTGTATCCTGCCTTCTTCCCCAAAAGATTTACAGCATAGCTATCTGTGTCATAAAAGTAGATAGTAAATAATCTTGCTCTTGCTTTTTAATAATTTGTTCTCATCAGTTACATGTAAACAATCCATGCTCTCTAAACCAGTCATCATAGAATTATACACTGTAAGGTTGAGGAGTGCTCCCTTCCACATCTGCCTGGCCAGCAATAATAATTTTATCCTATATACTGTTCAAGTCACCTTATTTTTATTTGATTTCATTTTCCATCAAAGGCATTTCTGTTGCTCAGCATATATTGTGTGTAGATGTATTAATTGACTGTATTGTCTTTTCTGTAACCCCTTTAAATTCAGTGTACCAGACCAATCGTATTCATCTCCTTACAGCTGCACTTAGCAATATTATGCATTGGTTCACAAAGAACATATGTCAACAGTTCATTGTGTATTCTGATCCCACTTTGGTATGCTAGTCTTCTGAAAAGGGCTTCCTGTCCTCACGTGAACAGTTTTAGTCGGACTAAGTCACCTTATAGTTGTTGTGAAAGCAGTCTTTGCTTTTTTTTCTGTTAAGAGGATAGGGTTTGTCAGTCTGACATGAGTAAAAGCATTCAGCATCACATTGGACCCACTGAACGGTATTAATCTCCTTCCTCTATTTGTAATTTTTTATTAGATGCCAGACCTCCTTGATGTAATTCACTGTCTGGAACTTAAAACAAGAAGACTCTGATTTTTTTAAATACATCACTGTACTTTAGTAATATTTTTACAGTTTGAGTATAATATATATGAAGACTACATATATGTAAATCTCAAGAAAGGAACTTGTAAACATTATTTTGATCATTTGAGGGCATTTTTATTCTTGAGCATTATTCCCTTCCAACATTTCACACTATTCACATTTCAGAGTTGTTTTTCATATAAATGCAGACTTATCTCCCAAAGTTCTAATAGCTTTTTAGAATTGAATATCACCCACTCCTAAACATTGTGCTTCTGCCATATGCTTGTATTCCTCATGTAGTTGACTTATATGATACTTTTACTTCATTTTACCATCAAAGTACATATATAATACATGTCTATGTCTATGCAGTATAAAGATTTGAAGGAGAATTCCTTGGATCCTCAGAGCAACCCTATGAAGGAAGCAGTATTGTTATCTGCATTTGATGATGATAAAGAAAATAAGGTTTAAAATTGGCAGTTACAAATCAGAATGAAAATGTAAAGTACAGAATAAGCAATATAGCCAATAATACTGTAATAATTATGTATGGTTCCAGGTGGGTACTAGACTTATTGGGGGGATCACTTCCTAAGTTATATAAATGTCTAACCATTATGCTGTACATCTGAAACTAATATAATATTAAATGTCAACTATAATAAATGTTTTTAATTTAAAAAAATTAAAAATGAAGTTCAGAGAGGTACCCCTAGATCACCTAAGTGTTAAAGCCAAGATTTGAAGACGGAGTCCATCCCCTTAATTATAACGTGCTTTAGAGTTCACCAATTTATTTTATACCTTTTCTGTCACTTCCATATTGTAGTGAGATCAATAAAAAGAATTATAGGTAGCATCATCATTATTTTACAGCTCTGAAACTGAACCTCAGAGAGGCTAAGTGACTTGTCCAAGGTCATACAGTAATAAATAGCCAAGAGTCAAACCCAAGGCCTGTAACTTTAACTTCTTTGCTGCCTCACTATATCATGCTGTGTTTAAGGTTCACATAAAAAGAGCATCCAAATTACTATTTCACACCATGAAGGAACAACAATTATTAACACATCATTTACATAGATTCATTTCCTTCGTGCCCAGTCAGAAGCAATGCTATTTGGCTTATTATTTTTTAAAAGTATACTCATAGGTTTATATCAGACATATGTGGTAAGTTTGAAAATTTGGCAGTTGATCAAGGAAGAGGCAGGACCAAGAGAAGCAGTAACACACAGCAAGCTTTAGTGGGTGACACCTAGAGTTGAATAGAGGGGAAGTTCCTCCCAATGACAGACCTTCCAGAGATGGTGGCCACCACTCAGAAGGAGAACAGGGTAAGAGATCTCCCGGGGCAGACAGAGAAACCGGGAAGGGGCCTTATAGGTCTCGGAGATGTCTCTTGACAGCAAGGCACAGCGGTCTGGATCAGAGAGCTCCGAGGGCAGGAGATTTTGGGGTCTTTCATAGCTAGAGGTTGTCTCATCTACGATTACATCTTACCTAGAGGTTAGGTGCAGTTTCACAGAGTATATAAAGTATGCAGGCTCTAAATGGCTAAAAATATGCTAATTTGGGTATATTTAAAGCAATTGCATGTGTAAAAAATTTGAATTTGGTACCAGCTAATGACCTTAGACTGCTATGAAGAAGTGAACAAAGGAGTCATGTTAGGCTAATACACAGAGGCCATCTTTGGCCCATTTACATAACAATATACAAATCTCCAATCTAAAGACAGTATGTCAGTTAATCTGTGCAGTGGAAAAGAATGATAGTTAAATAATCAGTTTTCCTCCTGTCTATATTTTTAACAGGCTGATAAATTCTGCCTTGATTTCAGACTACAAGTAGAAAGAAGTGTCTAGATTTTGCAAGCCTTGTTTCTATCACCAAACTCAGCTAGCATTAGAAATCGGAGCATTTGTTAATTGTGTAACAAACTGATGTGTAAACTGAAGGACGATTTTGGATTTTGTCATTTTTATGTATTGTATACTCCATTCTGTTTTAAGCATTCTCTCAGTGGAGTGGAGATTGTGGGTTGGGTTCTTGCTGCTAGCTGATTTTGGCAAACTGTCAACTCCTTAAAATATCCACAAAATATCCTCACTATTGAGAACTCAGGAATGTTTCTAAAAACTGAAGTTTAAATGAAAACTCCCCAATCCAAGGTTTATTATTATTTCTTTTTGTGGATAGCTACTTAATTGTTCTTTGAAATTAAATTTATTGGGGTAACATTGGTTAATAAAATTATATAGGTTTCGGAGGGGCAACCAAAATGATGTAGATGATAGAGGCTCTGTTCATCCCTCTGGAGAACGAATCAAAGTTGTGACGGAAACAAGGAGCAGCAGCAAGGAAAAATCACCTGGGATCTTGATGAACAAGCCATACAACTAGGGAGAAATCCAAGAAAGCACCCTACAACAGCAGAAGGTGAACAGGGCAAGGACATGGGGCTGCCTGGTCTCGAGTGGCTGAGTGAGACCAAGGCTGGGGCAGCAGCAGCGGCAGATGCCTCTTAAATGGACCACGTCCATGAGAAGATTTTCACAGTGATGGACCTGCTTGCTCTGAGCACCAGTGCCGATTGGGCTGCGCACAAGAGGCACTAGGGACTTATAGGGAGACACTGTCGGAGTGAGGGCAGAGGGAGACTAGCTCTGTACAGAAGTGCCAGTGGTATTCATTGTTCCCTGTTGAGCCCTCCCCCAACTCAGAGTGCGGACACAGCGCTGCCATTGCCATGAGGTCATCAGACTGGATAACAGAGGTTGCTCTGTCCAGAAGATTCCCTGAAACCCCACTTACCCCAACTCGTGGCCCCACCCAAGCCACATCCAGGTTTATCCTCAGCGAATCAAGTGCTCCTTGCTGAGCAGTGCCTAGACTCACACTGGAGACAGCTAGCCTCAGTTTCTGGCGTGGCCTTTTGAGGCAACTATAAGCACAGCATCTGTGGATTGCTTGCTGAATCTTAACAGGTAGCCCTGGAGGAGCAGAGGCTTGAGCTAAATTTGGCCTGTAGCTGAGCCCCTCTCAGGACTGTGCCACTGGACACCTACTTCGCAAATCCACACTAATAAGACTGAGAGAGGTAGGAGCTTTGCTTAGTACATAGAAACAGACACAGAAAGGCAGCCAAAATGGGAAGACAAAGAAACAGAAACCATATGAGAGAACAGAACAGAGAGAGATTCAGATATAACAGAGTCAAGTAATCTAACAGATGCAGAGTTCAAAACACTGGTTATAAAGATGCTCAATGAACTTTTGGTTAAATTTAGTGAGAACTTCAACAAAGAGATAAAAAACATAAAAATGGAAATGGAAATTATAAAAGGGAACCAGTCTGAAATGAAGAACACATCTGAGATGAGAAGTATATTAAATGGAA
>NW_006439717.1:4771697-4780115 GCF_000325575.1 Pteropus alecto
CTCCTTGCTAAGAGACTCACTTCAGATTAAAAGACACAGACTAAAAGGAAGGGGATGGAAAAACATATTGCTTTGATGGGCCTAGAAAATATTTGTCAAACAGAGAAAGATAAACACTATATGATTTCATTTATATGCGGAATCTAAGGAATAAAAAGAACAAACTAATCAAAAATAGGCTCAAATATAGTGGACAATTTGGTGATGGACAGAGGGGAAAGGAGTTTGGGGACTGGGAGAATGTGATAAAGGGTTAAAGAAGTACAAATTTGTAGCTGATGGATGGACATGGGGATGGGGAGCACGGCATAGAGAATGCAATAAGAATGAATACGTTGGCTAGGTGGAGGGTCAGGGGAGGGAGGGAGCAACTGGAGAGGGGACCATTTTAGGAACTATTTAGATGTCTAACCAATGTACTGTATGCTTGAAACTAATTTTAAAAAATTACATAGATTTCAAGTGTAATTCAATAATACATCATCTCTATATTGCATTGTGTGTTCACCACTCAAAGTCAAATCAAATCAGCATTCATAGTTTTGGTGTATGCCCAGAGCCTTAAGCATATTTGTTTAAATATTCACATAAAACTTTAGGGTTGAAAGGTATAAATGATGTTAGGATAATTCCTTCAGTTTACAGATGGAAGTAAATGATGTCCCAATGTCACAAAGCTAGATGAGAGCCAAGACAGAGTAAAAGTCAGGAGTCTTGAGTTCAAAATGTGCTCTTGAGTTTTATGCCCTGTTACTACCTTATAAATCCTTCACAGTTGGTCTTTGACCATGAGAAGAATATATATAAGGTGAATAGTATGAAGCATAACATCCATGTGTACTTTTAGAATGTTGATACTTGTCAGATTGGGCTCCATGTAATATAGAAGTGAGTGAACAGTGATTCACCAATCATGACATCTGAACACTGTTAACACAAAACCTTACTATTTCCATTGTAAGAGTTAAACTGTTTCTCTTATCAAAGATATCATGGACCTGATAGCTGGATTTGACCAAAAGACCTAGAATTCTTTCATCTCAGATTGTTTTTAATTCTTAATTTATTTTTAATATGCATAGTTAATAACTGCAAATTCCTAAGGAAATGCCTTTACTGATTAAGACATTCCCCACACTACAGAGTAGTAGTAAGAGGAAGTTTCTATTTGCTGAGTATTATCACCAACCAGACTCTATCACAACGTGTCAACAATCAGATCCTTCATTCTGTTCGAAGAAGCTTTTTTCCAGTGTTGGGGGTTATCATATAAGGAATGAGAAAAAGTCAAAGTGGTTTAGGGGGAGTCATTATTCATGTTCTTAGAGGTTTTATTAAAACACTTCCAAAACTTTATAGAGATATAATTCCATCTTTTGATAATTAGGAATGTCAAAGAAAGACTTTCCACACATGTATGCAGTATAAAAAGCATCATTGGGCTAGTTTATAACCTATATATATTTATGCTGATTGATGAAACTGCCATTTTAAATAAATGAAAATCAGTTAGAAATCATTTATACACAATACATAATACAAAATAAATAAATAAATGAATAAGAAATAATACATAATAAAAAACTGAAATAACGACCACATCAAACTTAAACTTCTTTATCTAAATATCTTTATCCAGAAGAAGAAGGAAGAAGAATATGAAGAGGAGGAGGAGGAGGGGGAGCAGAATAAAAATACAGTGAAGAGAACCCCGGACCAGGTAGCAAAAGATCTGAGTCCGGGTCCTACCTCCAGTGCTTACTAACTGTCCAAATCTGAATGTGCCAGTACTCTCTCGGAGCCTCCGTTTCTACCTTTTCCTCTCAGGGCTGCTGTAGGTGAGCATGCTTAGGAAATAAAGTGCCCTGTGTCCAGTCATTCAGGGCAGTGTGACTGCTGTCCAGATTTGCCTGAGATGATCTTTGCCTCAGGTTTTTGCATGTTTCGCATTCTGAGGAAATGATGAGTCTGGTCACTCCAGATGAGCTTGCCCCAGTTGTGTTCCAAAGATGGCTGCCCTGCTTCATAAAGCCCCACCCTAACCAACAGTCTTTCATACATGAATATAATTAAACAAGCAAAAAATTCCATAGGCAATTTAGATACATAAATCAACTCCTTCCCTGACCTCTGCCCAGAGCTGAAAGCCACTGACTTCGATGAAGTCTACTTATTGTTAAGTGCAGCTGCAAGAGTGGAGAGTTAATTATCAAGAGTACTTTCCAGATAAAATAATTGATAAGATCCTAGGAGCTGTTATTCAAGACATATCATAAGGTTTGAAGAATTCATAATAATAGCAAAAGTCTCTATTTATGTAACAACTAATAGAATAAAAAGTACAAAGGGTTAGTTTCATAATGTAACAAATGTACTATTTTTATTAAAATAACCTCTTCTAAATTACTGTGGCCATTTCTAATTAAAATTCTTTCAAATATACTTCCTCTAATATATCCTATTCACAAAAAGCTTTAGAAGACTGTTGTTTGAATTTTTACTGCATGATTGTAGTTCTTAAAAATTCAGTAGGTGTAAGATACAATTCTGACCTTTCCTTAAAGCATACATATCATTTTCAAATGATCTGAGAAAAAACCCAAAGCTTAAGAAAGAAGAAGAAGACTCTTTCTTGAATGAATGAAAGTCCTTTCTTTATTCAGTCAGGCAAAATTCATTTTTTACTTTTTGTAACCATTTCAGAAGTCTAGTTGATTTATTTGCTAGGGTTAGTGCAGTTTCACACATTTTGATGTTACTTGTCTAAATTCAAGACAAAGGCAGAAAAAAGTTGAATCTGGGCACAGGTGCATCACACAGCATGAAATGAACCCCAGTAGAGTGACCTAGTCACCTAGGCAGCCAGCACATACCAAACTGGGAGCAATTAATCCATGATCCACCAACTAGATGGTCTAATTAAATAACAGTGGTTAATTACTAATTAGTATGTGACTTATGTAGATAGAAACACTTAGACTTGTCAGATGTGAAAAAGAACACTAAAAAAAAAAAATCAAAGTTCTGTCATTTCAATGATCTATTTAAAAATGATGCATCAGAGATTTTTTTTTGTCTTCATTCGTCTAGCCGAAACACATATTGAAGAACTTGTTTTATCTTTCTAAAACTGATATCCTCACTCTATGATATCCTCACTCTGAAAGGCTATAAATCTTAAAATGATATATTTTTTTGAAGTGTGTAAATGGGGGGTATAGTTACTATTATCCATTTAAATCCCAACATATTTGAAATATATCTGTTACTAATCAGCTGGAGACGTTTCATTATCACTTCTTACATGTTTATTTTTTGCATACTAGAAAGCTCTGGTTTCAACCAAAAAACCCCTCTATTTAGCCAATCCAGTGACAAACATTCAGAATGTGCAAATCTACTCTCCATGTGATTCACTGTCCTTTGGGGCTAAGAGGGAGCCAGTGGGATCCAAGATATGCGTTTGGAGATTATATAAGATTTGCTTCCACAACTGTGAGATTTGGGAGGGTTTTTTTTTTTTTTTTTGGCATCCAAAGGAAAAAATACCATCTGTCTTCTCATTAAAAAAAGAAGAAAAAGAAAAGCTTGACATGGCATTGATGCCAACCTTTACTTTCAATTATTTATCATCTAAAAAAAACACACACATTAGAGGTTTCATGAATAATGCTTTCTCCTGTTATGAAAAGTGTAGGTGAAAAGAAAATACTAACGCATGGGCAGATGAAATTAATGCCTATCTTTACTAAACATTATTTTTCATAACTTCACCAAACAATCTAACTAAATACTTTTCCTGTCTGCTTGGTGATAGTGACACGTTTGCTGCCTTAAAACAAGAACCCACAAACAAAAGATAAACTCTAAAATCACAATGCATTTGCCTGAAAGGAGGCTTAAGGAAGGAGGACCTATTGCATAATTTATCAACATGTGGCCCAAATAACATCAGAATCACCAAGGATGCCTGTGTAAAATGCACTTCCCTGTGTCTCACTCCACACATCAGAATCTGCATTTTTGACAAGCCCTCCCAAATGATATTGATACAGCCTATATTATGAGGGCGATTTGTGGTGGTCTCCCTCCAGAGAAAAAGATGATGGTTGACATTCCTCTGATCCACTCGCCTTCAGACATTTTGCTCACCATTCATCTCCACCATCATCCCCATTAGCTCTGAGGAGAAGAAAGAAAACTGATTTCAGTTCTGGCTAAAGAGGAAAGGGAAGAAGTGTGGTAAGAAATTAGGGTAAGAAATTAACTGTCAAATCGTGTTTTGTCTCCTATTTAGTTTAAAATACTCACTGACTGAAATGTAGACTAAGGTAATGAAAGCCCTAGAGGGAACAAAAAATTGGATATTCTAAAAAACGGTCATTAAGTTAGGTGGAAGAAAGTTGAAGAGGGAAGAGGAAAAGGGGAACCATTTCTAGGGCGGGGACAGAGAAAAAGAGAGAGTTGTGCTGTAACCAGGGAGGGTCCTGCTCCCACCTGGGAAGTGATCTTAGCGAATCCCAATAATAGATCTGGGGGAGATTGATGCTATAAGAAATTACCCTCAATAGTTTGGGACCAGGAGGAAATTACTTCACCCAGTGACTGGGGCTGGCTGGACATCTGACTGCCTTCTAAAATAAAGGAAAGAAGCAAGAAATACCACCGAACAGCAGTAGGGGAGAAGCAGAGGTGGCCAGATGTAGTGGTCATCAGAAAGCCAAGTAGCCAAGTGGGCTCTAGGAGGAGAGGAACCCAGCCTACAAACAACAGAAGGGAGTTGGGACGAGGGGGCTGGTGCTATCAATCTAGTTATTGGTGGGGGAACCCACAGGTTAAGAGTTCATTAATATTTTTGTTTCATTGTTGTTTTTGAAGGAATGGAGATTGTAACTTTGTAGTAGGTATTTCCAAGCCTAGCAGGCATCTGTATTTAAACCTGCCCCACTCCCAACCCGCAAAAAAACAAATGAACAAAAAAAACCTCTCCAGATTTTTAAAAACCTCATTATATCTAAATAAGTTGTAATTTTATTGGGGCTGTGTGTGTGTGTGTGTGTGTGTGTGTGTGTGTGTGTGTTTTGTTGTTATTGTTTACTTTTATAAAGCGAATAGACCTCTGTTATAATGCATATTTAACAGAATATTGGAGGTTAACTGAGGAACACACCACTACTTATTTTATTGTTTCTATGACAAAAATGCATTCTTAGTTCCAAAGAAGTAATTTAAAAACAAAATTTTGGATCAGCGCATATGGGTACTTGGAGACTTCCTGTACAACTAAATTCAGGCAAGTTAGAGCTCCTACATGGATATCTTTGGTACAAATGTTTAGCCACAGTGCCCTCTGATGGTTTCAACACACAGAGACAAAAAAAAAAAAAAAAATCCACTGAAGAAAGCTGTTCCATATTATGAGATGAATGTATGTATTTAAGTTTCAGAACCATATAATCCAATAATTTTACACCTAGGATATAACGGGAAATATCATTTGAATTTATTACATAGTCAAACTTCAATCACTGTTCACTTGATCATAACACAAAAGAAATATGTTCTTTGAGGAATCAATTAATTAAGGCCTTCCTTGGTTCGGTTATTTTTTAAAGACATCAGCACGGATATAATAATGAGTGATTTATGACAGTCATTTTTTTCTGATTTGAATTTTTAAATGTTTTTTGAAATACAGCTTCCCCTTTTTAGATGATGCACTCTTCCTCGGCAGGTCTTGTAGCCAGTAACAGTAATAAAAGCTAGAGAGAAAGTTTTTTTTTTGTTTCATGGTAACTGCATCATCTATATCTGAAATCTCAAATCTCTAATTTATACATTATTACTGAAGTCACCCAATTTTTTTTTTAACTTTCTAAGGTTTTTCAGAAGCCTCTCAACAAGTAAAACCTCCAAAGTGAAGTTAATAATAGGAATTATGGCACCTTTTTTGCTGTTCTCAGGCTGGATGCAAGGTAATTTACCTTAAGCTTAATTAAATTATATTATTTATCACAGTATTTCACAGAACATGGGGGGAAAACACAATGCGACAAATAGAGTTTCTAAAGAAAGATCAGAATAAGGAGAACAAAGAAAATGAGGAAAGAAAAAAGGGCCAACATTAAAAGCACAACATTAAAGAAAAGAAATAGTAGTAACCAAGAAATGGAAATACAAGTGTCTATTTTCTTTGTTATATCTAGGGGATTAACCATAAAGTTTAGAAGGGTACACAATCCATGGAATTGGACAGTGTAACATAGCTTTTGATTATACACAGAGCTACTTATACTTACGAGCTAATAAAAGGTTGGGAAGTTGGCTATAATATAGTGCAGTTTTTTCAAAGTGCTATCCTAGAAACAGCAGTACCAACATCACCTGGAAACTTGCTAGAAATTCTAAGTCCCCATTCCAGACCTTCTGAATCAGAATATCTGGGTCTTTACTAGTCCTCCAGGTGATCCTGACGCACACTAAAGTTTGAGACCCACTGTTACAGCAACTCAAACATTGACCTTGCTTGGAGGCAGAAAACTTGGGTTTAAATTCTGTGAGGATTCTGAACAGCCTGATCTTAGGTATCTGTTTCCTTGTCTTTGAAAAGAAGACCATAATATCTACCTGACTCAGGTAGCGAGCTCCTGTCTATCAATCTCAGCAATTAACTTACTCTGAGCTCTTAATGCCAGTTGCCTCAACTACAAAATATGGAGGGTTGTCTGAATAGCTCACAACTTTCTGCTGACATCTACACACCAGAAGGAAACAATATACATTAGTATCAGAGGTTCACTAACAGCGGTCCCCAACCATTTTGGCGCCAGGGACCGGTGCTCCTATGAGAATCTAATGCCTGATGATCTGAGGTAGAGCTGAGGGAGTGATGCTAGCACTGGGGAGAGGCCGAAAATACAGAGGATGCTTTGCTTGACCACCTCTTGCCTCCTGCTGTGTGGCCTGGGGGTTTGGGACCCCTGCACTAGAACATTACATGAGGCTGCAGGTGAGAGTTAAAGGTAGATTGTCTATTTGAAAAATTCCCATAGAAACTCTAATATATCCTAGAGCTCAAGATGGACTAGAAGTCCTAGACAGAGCAATTGGTCAAGAGAAAGAAATAAAGCCATTCAAATTAGGAATGAATAAGTCAAATTGTCACTTTTTGCACATGGCATGATTCTTTATGTAGAAAACCCTAAAGACTCCACCAAAAAACTATTGGAAACAATAAACAAATACAGTAAAGTTTCAAGATACAATATCAACGTACAAAAATCCATTGCATTTCTATATGCTAACAATAAAATTTCAGAAAAAAGAAATTAAAAACAATTCCCTTTGCAATTAAAAAAAAAATTAAAATACCTAGGAATAAACTTAACAAAGGATGCAAAGGACCTATACACTGAAAACTACAAGGCGTTATTAAAATAAATTGAAGAAGACACAAAGAAATGGAAAGATATTCTATGTTCATAGACTGAAAGAATCAACATAGTTAAAAAAGTCAAAATACCAAAAGCAATATACAGATTTAATGAAATCCCCATTAAAATCCCAGTGGCATTTTTTCCAAGAAATAGAACTAAAAAAAAAAAAAACCATCAGGTTTGTATGGAATCGCAAAAGACCCCAAATAGCCAAAACAATCCTGAGAAAAAAGAACAAAGCCAGAGGTATCACACTTCCTGACTTCACATTATGAGCAAGTGACAATAATCAGAAAACCATGGTGTTGTGAGAAAAACAGACACAAGGACTAATGGAAGAGAATTGAGAGCCCAGAAATAAACCCACATAAATATGGGCAAATAATTTTCAATAAAGGAGTCAAAAACATACAGTGGAAAAAGAAAGCCTTTTCCATAAATGGTGCTGGGAAAATTGGAAAGCCACCTGCAAAAGAATGAAACTGGACTGCTATTTGTCACCCTACGCAAAAATTAATTCAAAGTGGATCAAAGACCTAAATATAAGACCTGAAAAAACAAAAAACATAGAAGAAAACAAAGGTACTATTCTTATGGATCTTGGTCTTAGAGAAGATTTTATGAATTTGACCTCAAAGGCAAGGGAAATAAAAGTGAAAATAAATGAATGGGATTATATGAAACTAAAAAGCTTCTGCACAGCAAAAGAAATCATTGACAAATCAAAAAGGCAAACTACCAAATGAGAGGAGATATTTATATGCATCTTCGATAAGGGGTTAATATCCAAATTATATAAAGAACTACTCACATAAGTCAACAACAAAAAATAATCCAATTAAAGAATGGGCAGAGGACCTAAACAGTCACTTCTCCTAAGAACATGTAAAAACAGCCAACAGATATATGAAAAGATGCTCAGCTTCACTAGCTGGTAGGGAAATGCAAATCAAAACCCCAATGAGTACCTGTTAGCACAGCT